>NC_079498.1:99540040-99835040 GCF_030052815.1 Hevea brasiliensis | reverse complement strand
GGACTTATAAGAAAAGTAGATAAGAAATTGTATGGGGTGAAAATTTGCAGAGGGCTAGCCATTTCTCTTTTATTCTTTGCTAACAATATCATCTTTGGTAAAGCCATTTCGTCTGAGATTGGTAGTTAGGTCACATCATTCGGTTATATGAGTTGGCTTAGGAATGGAAAATAAATCTAGACAAATTTGAAATTGCGTTCGGTGGTAATGTGGGAGAGGAGTTGAGAACTACACTAAGGAGTATTTTAGGAGTGAGAGGAGTGGATCATCACAAGAAATATCTTGGTTTGCCAGCAATTATCGAGAGAAAGAAGAATGAAGTGTTTAACAATCTTATTGACAGAGTTGCACAAAAACTAAACGGCTGAAAAGAAAAAAAAATCTCTCAAGGGCAGACAAGGAAGCACTCTTGAAAATATTCTATAAGTTGCTTTTTGCTCCCTATAAAGGTTTGCCATAAACGTTGATGAATTTGATGAACGTTGCTTTTTGCTTCCCTAATGGCTCGGTTGATGAACGTTGTATCCATTGGGTTTGGTGGGATAAATTGTGCTGCTTTAAATAGTTTAGAGAATTGGGGTTTCGTAATATTCATGCTTTCAATATTTTCATGCTCACTAAATAATGTTGGACGTTAGTTTCGGATCAAAATTCAGTTTTAAGCCAAGTGTTGAAAGCAAGATATTTCCCCAAGAAACCATTTTCGGATGCGAGTATTGGCTTGTTGAATTTCTGGAACTGAAAACAGAGAAAATAAGGGTAATTATCTCTAAGAGGAATTTTATCAAATAGGTGGCAGGCATATAGAAGTAGAAAACTAGCATACACATTTTATTCAACTGGAATCCCTTTAAATACAAGAAGAAAATCAACTACTTCCTAATATGTAGGAAGCACAATCTCACAATCAACAATAAAACAGGACAACTAAGTAACAGTCCTTGACCAACTCAAATAATAAAAAACACATGAAAAATCTGACTCAAGAACTTAAACAGCAATAAATAGATTTTTACATACTAACATACTTCCCCTTAATGCAAAAATCTACTACACCCAACTTATCTCTAAAATACACAAATTTCTCAAAAGAAAGTGACTTAGTAAATAAATCAGCAACTTGTTCTTGGGAGTTGTAATGTTCTATCGTAATGCTTCCTTCAACCACAAGCTCTCTTATGAAATGATGTCGAGTGTCAATGTGCCTTGCATGACTATGATGAATTGGATTTTTTGTCATTGCAATAGTGGATTGATTATCACAAAAGATTGTTGTGGCCTCCTTTTGATGTAGCTTCATATCTCCCAAAATTCTTCTCAACCAAATTGTTTGGCAAGCTACTTCTGATGATGACAAAGCAGTAGATGGCTGCTCCTTTGAGCACCAGGATATGGCATTTGATCTAAGTTTGAATAGATAGCCCGTAGTACTCTTGTGGTCATCAATTGAACCTGCCCAATCACTATTAGAAAATCTACAGAACTTAAAGTTGTTAGTGTTAGAGTACCAAAGACCATAAGAGCATGTTCCTTTCAAATATCTTAGCACTCTCTTCGCTGCACCATAATGAATTTTGCTTGGATTTTGCATAAACCGTGACAAAAGACCGGTAGCTTGCAAAATGTCAAGGCAACTATTTGTGAGATAGAGTAGACTTCCTACCAAATTTCGATACACTTGAAAATCTGCATTCTCTTCTCCATCATCCAGGCTGTATTTATGATTAGTAATCATTGGAGTTTTGACCGGATTACAATCTTTCATCATAAACTTCTTAAGAAGATCATTCACATATTTTTCTTGTGAAATAAAAATTTCAGCATCACATTGTTTTACCTCTAAACCTAAGAAATAACTCATCAAACCCAAATCAGTCATTTCAAATTCAGCGACCATAATCCTCTTAAAATCATGAATTAAAGCAACACTATTTCCAGTATAGATTAAATCATCCATATAAAGGCAAACAATCAATACCTCATCAGCTCCTTGTGTTTTGACATACAAAGTGGGCTCACTTGCATTCTTTTGAAAGCCATTTTTTATGAAATGCCTGTCAATCCTCTCATGCCAGGCTCTCGGTGCTTGTTTGAGATCGTAAATGGCTTTTTTTAATCGATACACCTTCATTTCTTCACCAACAACTTCATATTCTCTTGGCTACTGTACATATACTTCTTCTTCCAATAAACCATTTAAAAAGGCTGATTTCATATCAAATTGAAAAACTGTCCACTTATAATGAGTAGTAATTAATAAAACAATACAGATGGTGTCAAACCTGGCCATTGAAGAGAATGCCTCTTCAAATCAATGCCTTCCCTTTGCATGTATCCATGGGCAACTATTCGAGCTTTATGTTTTTGAACCGACCCATCGGGTTTATATTTGAGTTTGTACACTCGTTTCAGCCCCACAACTTCTTTTCCCAACAGCAAGTCAACAAGCTCCCATGTTTTGTTTTTCTCTAATGCTTTCATCTTCTCATCCATCACAACAGGCCACTTATTGCTTTTTACAGCTTCTTCAAAGCTATCAAGCTCTTCAATTTGTGCTAGTTGACATCTCTTAGTTGGTGCATAGATCTTGGCTAAGGATCTCCACTTATGTGGAGGTGTAGTTGAGGAAGAGGAGTTTGATGATGTAGAGCTAGAAGAACTAGTACCAAGTGTGGAAGGGCTAGTACTAGGTGTTGAAGAACCCGAACCACCATTGCCACCATCATCTTCTATGGACTCTATTGGTTCAATAAATTCACCATCATCTTGAATGTAACCAGCACCTGTTTGCATCTCAGTCTAATTCCATTGATTTTTCCTATCAAACACAACATCATGACTTATTAGCAGTTTCTTAGAAATAGGATTATAAAATCGATACCCTTTAGTTTCCATGCTATACCCCATAAAAACACATTTCACACTATTATCATCAAGTTTCTCTCTCTTTTGAGATGGCACTAACACATAAACAACACAACCGAAAATTTTAAAATGTGTTACTTTTGGTTTCCACCCATGCCATGCTTTAAAAGGAGTTTGATTGGACAGTGCTGATGTAGGACTCCGGTTGAGGATGTAAGCAGCAGTATGAACAGCTTTTGCCCAAAAACACTTAGGAAGACATTTGGCCTTTAACATATTTTTGGCCATTTCTACAAGACTTTGATTCATTCTTTTTGCCACTCCATTTTGTTGCGGAGTATAACTAGCTATCAATTGCCTTCGAATTCCCAATTCTTCACATAATTTATCAAATTCTGTGGAAACAAATTCACGACCATGATCTGTCCATAAAATCTTAATTGCATGTCCACTTTGCTTTTCAATAGAAAACTTGAAGGGCAGCACCTCTGATTTTCTTTAACAAAGAAAACCCAAGTCATTCGACTATAGTTATCAACAAAGACAACAAAATACCTGTTGTTGTTAAGGGAAGAAGTGTGCATAGGTCCGCAAACATCAACATGTAATATTCAGCTGGTCGTGAAGCTCTCCTACTTTTGCCTTTTGGAAAAGAATGTAATGCCCTCACTTATGACCTAGTTGTAAATGGATAAATTTTTATGGAATTGAGTTAATTTGAGTAATTTTATTCAATTGCATTAGAAATTAATTTAATTGTTTCATAATTGGTGTTAATTACTCAATTGGACAGTCAATCAATGTAATTGGGCTGATTTTCCGTGGGTTGAGCCCATTAAATTATTTTGGCCCTAGTTATATTTTTCCTCATTTTATTATTAATAAAATCTAAATAAGCTAAACACTCTAGCCACAAACCTATTCCCTCTACCCTAGTCGACACCTACAATCTCAACTCCATTAAATTTCCACTTCAATCAAACAAAGGAAGAGCACACCAAACCCTTACACCCACCATAGCCGAATTCCCTCTTCCCCAATCGTTGAATCAATCGATTCTTGGCATTGAAAAATTAAAGAAAACGTGTTGAAGAGAGAATCTTGAAGTGCCAAATTGAATTGAGGTAAGAGACTAATAATTTTCCTCTCTTCTTGAATACTCTTTCAATTTCATGTTGAGATTGAATTAGGGATTCATTGTTTTAAAGATTGGTGCAAAGGACACCCTAAACCATTGGCCGAATTGAATTGGAAAAAATTAAGGGAAGATTCAATTGATTTTCTGGTAAGTGAAACCCTTCCTTGATGATTTTAGCTATGGCCGAATGGAATTGTCTAATGATTGTATGGGGTTATGCGATTAGGTTATCAAATTGGAGATTTTGGTATTGGCCGATTGACTTGAATCTTTGGAGGTAGAATTGTGGAATTTAATTTGCTAGAAATCAAGTTCAATAGGTTAGTGTATTACCCTTGGGCTTTAGCTTTTGATTTGATGCAAATTGTATAGGTGTTGTTGTGAATATTGATTGCTAATAAGTAGTTTGATTTAAATTTGATTACAGTATTGCTAGAACAACCCACTTTGAAAGGGCATAACTCAGCCAATTTAAATGGTTTTCATGCAAATCTTGGGCCTAAAATGAAGTTCAATCAAAGAGCTAAAACTTTTATGTTTTATGGATAAACTGATTCTGTCAAATCGAACTACATATTGCTTGTACAAAATTGCTGCTCTGTTTTATATTGCTGCTGGAAATTACACTCTATTTTGTTACAACAACTTTAACTGATCATAACTCGGGCTATATGAATGATTTTTAATTGAATCTTATGTTTAAATTCAATTTTTGAGAGAGCCCTACAACTTTATAGTTTGGTATTAGAGCCGAGTCTCCTCGAGTACAATGTGGTTCGGGGATGAAGCAAAGACTATGGCAGCCCATGGTACGAACTGTGAGAGTGTAGAAGAAATGCCCAAGACCAGATATCCAGGGGCACGGGAATGAATTGATCCCACATCGAAATGGGAGACAGAGTTAGTGTTGCTTATATCGGGAAGTCTTGGTCAATTGGGTAGCGCGCTTTTACGTGTGAAAAGCCCAAGGGACAAATCCTTGAGGCTTATAAGGGCCAAAGTGGACAATACTATCCAGTGGGTCGGGCATTATAAAGAATCTCTATGATGTTTCCCAAACACATAGCTTTCGCATACATTAGTATCATGCTTTATCACTGGCAAACCATGCACCAAATTACATTTAGACAATAAATTCAGACTTGTAAAGTTCAAGGGTCCATACCTAGGATGCCACAACCAATTGTCATCCTCTAATGAAGCTGATAATGCTTTCTTGTCATTATCAAGAGTGAGAGGAAACAAATTATTCTTGGCCATAGGAACCTTGAGTAGTATGTTCTTCCTTGTTTTGTCTGAAAAAACAGAACATTAAAAATCTTCAATGATGAGTGAATAACCTTGTCTTAGAAATTGCCCAACACTCAACAGGTTTGAATCTAGGTCAAGGACATAAAGAACATCTTTAATGCAACTAGTTCCACTAGAATTAATCTTCACAGTTCCATTTCCCTGTGCTTCATGAACTACTCCATCACCCATTTTCATTGTAGTCTTTATTGACTTGTCCAAATTGATAAAAGCCTCCAAGTTCGCTGTCATATGATGGTAGCACCCGCTATCCATATGCCAAATGTCTGAATCATAAGGTTTAGCAGCATAGCATGCAAGAAACAAACTTTCACATTCATCTTTATCTTCTTTCTCAACAAAATTTGCTTGCTTTTCTTTCATCTAATAAAACTTTTATATATGCCCATACTTGTTACAATAATAACAGCGAAACTTACGGTTATTTGCTTCACCTTTATTACTAGATTGGTTGTGGTTCATTACCCGTGCTCCTCCTTTGTAGCCTAGTCTACCTCTTTTTCCTTGAAAAGAATGGCCTCCGCAATTGTTACTACTACTACTGCATTCTTCCACTGTGTGATTGTCTTTAGACAGCTGCAATTTGGTGTGGAAGGCCTTTTCAATAGAGCTTTCTTCATAGCTTCTCTGCCTATCTTCATGAGATTGTAAAGAGCCCAACAACTCATCAACTGCAAGCACTGATAAATCTTTAAATTCTTCTATGGTAGCAACCACTGATTCATATTTCCTTGGTAAGCTCCTCAAAATCTTCTCAATAACCTTCTAATTAGATAGCTGTTCACCATACTTTCAGATTTGATTCACCATTTCCATCAAGCTATTGAAGTAGTCATGCATGAAATCACCATCTTTCATAAAGGAGCTCTCAAATTTCCAACGAAGTCTAAAGCTTGACCGTAACCACCTTAGCTATTCCTTGATACCCATTTTTGAGTGCACCCCATGGTTCCTTCAATTTTGTTATTGTAGAAATTCGAGGGAAGATTGAATCATCTACTGTTTCTTAAATGAAAAAGACAGCTTTGGCATCTCTCTTTCGAAGATCTTTTAGAGACTCATCTGACACACCTTTTTCTGCATAGTGTCTGTCTATCAATTCCCATAAATCTTGGGAGATGAAGAGAGTCTTCACCTTTGTGCTCCAGACTTCATACCCGCTGCCTTTAAAGAGTGGAATTGTAGGCAAGGTAGGATTAATTCCAGCATATTTGCTAGCCATCAGACAGTACGTTAGACCTCTTCAAACCAGAAACCTAGCTCTGATACCATTTATTGAATTTCTGAAACTAAAAATAGAGAAAATAAGGGTAATTATCTCTAAGAGGAATTTTATCAAACAGGTGGCAAGCATATAGAAGTAGAAAATTGATACACACATTTTATTCAACTGGAATCCCTTTAAATACAAGAAGAAAATCAACTACTTCCTAAACTGTAGGAAGCACAATCTCACAATCAACAAGAAAACAGGACAAGTAAGTGACAGCCCTTAACCAACTCAAATAATAAAAAACACATGAAAAATCTGACCCAAGAACTTAAACAGCAATAAATAGATTTTTACATTACTTACTAACATGGCTATTGTTTAATTATTTGCATGGAGAAGCTTGATTGCGACAGGATGATTAGTGGATCAAGGATCTCAGTGGTTGATTGGAAATAGTAGTAGCATTTGGATATGGGAAGATAATTGGCTTCCTGTTCAAAATGGATTGCAAGTCTGGTCACCATGTACAGTGCTTGATGAGAATGATTTGGTCTCTGAATTAATCGAATATTCTTCTTTTGAATGGAGGTATGGGTTGGTGCATTAAATTTTTATGCCCTTTAAGTCCATGTAGAATTGCTCCATTCCATTAAGTAGAGCCAAAGTCTATGATGTTTTGGTTTAGCATTAGTCAAAGAATGGTTGCATCACTGTTAAGAGTGCATACCGTCTAACTATAAAGTTGAATGAGCTAGGGACTACTACTGCTTCATCAAATAATGTTCTAGATCTTTATAGAAATTTTTATGGGGCTTGAATAACCTCTAAAGTTGAAGCATCTTATTCATTATGCCTACACTTGCCAGCTTCTAATGGGAAGTCTGTTAAATCGTGAAGTTATGGAAGTGGATCAAGTTTGCTTAGAAGTGGTTTGAGTATGAAACTATCAATCATGCTCTATGTTTGTGTCCCGAATTTCTATTGTCTTGGAAGGCTAGCCTTTTGTGAATGGATGTAAGTAGTTGTAGTGATTCTTTGCTTTGTTGGTTTAAAGACTGTTGTCATGCTCTTTCAGTAAAGCAATTTGAATTGGCTTGTATGATAGCTTAGGTAATTTGGAATGCATGTAATCTGAGGTTCGATCTAGAGAAAAGTGAGTATGCTTTTTGAATTTCAGTCTTCTAAACCAAGTAATGCGATTCTTTGGAGAGTCTAAGCCAAATGTTCTTGGAATACTCCTTTATAAAACTTCATCAAGGTCATTACTAACGCGGCATCATTCTTTCCCTCTGATGTCACAAAATATGTCCAAGAGAGGGGTGAATTGGACTTTAAAAACAATTTTCAGTTCTTGCTCAAAACCTTTGAAAATTGCAGCTAGGTTCAACTTAATTGACTAATGTGAAATATGAACAATACAGCTCTATTGACATGTTGATTCAAAGTTAGGCTATATGCAATCAGTATATTGATCCAACAGATTATATTAGCATTCAGTAGAAATTTTAGTAATCTGAATATGTTCAAAACACAACAAACAGAGCAAAGACACGGATATACTAACCGACAGATCAAACAATGCATGATTAAATCAGATATCAGCAGATTTAGCAGTAAACTAATTTTCTCAGTTTGCAGCAAGGTTAACAGCAAATGGCCTCAACTTTCATATCAACAAAAGCATATCAATCATAAAGTTAAAATGCATAAATGTAAAGAGCAAGGGTTGAGAAAATGAACACTGAAATTTTATAGTGGTTCTGCTCAACTAGCCTACATCCACTCTCTCAAAGATCCCACTTTGAGTCTTCACTTCACTATTCTTCTCTTTTGAAGGCAAGAGACAAAAAGCCTTTTACAAATCTTCTCACCAAAGCTTTTACAAGTAGCTTCACACTTCTACCAAGTGTTATCCCAAACACTTTATCACAATCAAGCTTCAATAGGTGCTTGAATAACCTCTCATAAATGATAATAATGTGTTTGAAACTCACTCTCACTCAATACAACAGAATCTATAAAGAAGAGATGAGTAGATAAGCCAATGATGAGCAATAAAAACACTTTGAGCACTTTGAATGAAAGCTTTTATGATTTTGAACAGTGGTGAGACTTTCATTAAGTGCAAAATGGCCAAGGGAATGTGTATTTATAGCTTTGGAACGTTTTTGACCGTTTGAGAACTCATTTGAACATTACAGTTATGAATTTCAAGAAAATAGCCGTTATTTTGTCTTTTTCTGTGATGTTGTGCAGAGTTGAGACAGTTAGCATACTAGAGAAAATAGCAAACCAGTTAGCATACTAAAATAAGTAGCAAACCAGTTAGCATACCAGAAAAACTTTTCTGCATAACTTTCAAAGCTATAAAACTTTACACCAAATCATAGTCAAATACTTTTTAGGCCAATAATGATATTTAAAAGAAAATTCTTTTGAGGGATTGAAAATAAGTATCATTGACTTCTACTCCTCAATTCTTTTCACAAGCAATCCTAAAAGAAATAAAACTGACTCTTTATACTATATGTACCTTCAAATCTGATTTTCAATGCAGCCTTATAAGGTAACATTTTCTTCTTTTATCTCCTTTGATTCGTCCTGTGTTATCTTTAGAATATCATCCTTTCTTCAAAAGCACGAATCCATCATGAAATCCTTGTGTCTTTTCCTTTTGTTCTTTTAAGAAGCACAACACTTAAAACAATGTTAGTTTGATTCTAGTTGAGTTTTGGTATCATCAAAATCTATGCTCCTTTGAGCTTGTGGGGTCAACAATCTCCCCCTTTTTGATGATGACAAAACTCAATCGAATCACCATGTAAATATAAATAAGTGTGAGTATATGTATGAATGTATATGTGAGAATAACTCCCCCTATGTATGTGCTTATATCAACAATTAATCACAAATAGCTCCCCCTTAATAATTTCAATGAAATATTCATAAGCATTTTCTTAAGGAGTCAAGTGTGACTAAAGATACTAACTAAATATGCACAATATGCACACTAATCACAAATTGTATCAATCACAAGTTATACCATCAAGATTACTCATCCATTACTTTTCTCCCCCTTTTTGTCAGCATCAAAAGAATATGGGAGAAATGATGCACATGTGTATAAATCAAAATTCAGTTTAAGTGCAGTAAATAAAATAGTCAAAACAGTAACTGATATAGCAGACTAATTTAAAGTTCAGAAAAACTAAAAGTAGCAAACTAAGTAACAAATTAAGAGACAGACTATTAGACAAAATTCAATTAGTAAACATGCAGTATGGTTGTTTATCCTTTCAACCTAGAGCTTCTTCTGATTGGTTTTGGAGCTGCCATCTTCACCTTTTTTGGCTTGACAAGTTTATCACTCAAGGTTTGAAGAATTTCGGCAGCCATTGCAGTTCCGGGTGTTAAGGGAATAACAGGGCCAGCTGGTAACTCAGTTGCAGCAGTAGTACCAGATTATGCTGTAGACTTTTTAACAGTTTTAGCCTTTTTGCCATATGGTTTACCAGTTTGCTCTTTCTGCTTGCTTCTTTGTTTCTTTTGAGCTGTTTTTGCCTTTCCTTTTGCAGGAGCAGCAGGAGCAGGAGTTTGTGGTTCTGTCTCAGATTCTAAGTCACTCATATCCTTCCCACTTCCTTCTTTGCTGCCTCCATTACCATTTCCATCATCAGAATCATCTTCATCTTTTTCAGTTTCCTCTTCTTCCTTCTCTTCCTCTTTCTCTTCTTCTTCTTCTGTTTCCTTTTCTTCCTCTTCTTCTTCTTCTTTTTCTGATTCTTTTTCTTCTTCTGTTTCCTGTTCTTCCTCTTCTTCTGTAGATTCTTCTTCTTCCTCTTTTTCTTTCTCTATTGGAGGAACAGAACCAGTAGCAGCCTTACTGGTTTCTCCAACTTCAGTGCTTGAAATACCCAGATGAACTTTGATTTTAAACAATTCTTCCACAATTTTATACATCAACATCAAAGTGCCATCAAGTTTAGAATCAAGAGCATTCATAAGAACAGTTTGAAAAACTCTAAATTTCTGTATTTCTCCAAGTTCAATTTCAACAAATTCCCTCAAGTTGTTCACTTCTTCCAGAATTCCTTCAACATTAAAAGTACCACTTGCACTATCCTTGGAACTAGCACCTTGTTCAAATCTAAGTTTTCTACCATCATCATCTTTTTGCAGACTTGTGATTGGGATCATATTTGTCCTAAGTTTCTCGGTTTCCAGAGGTATCCCAAAGTCTCTAAACAGACCATTAAGAAGATGGGCATAGGGTAGCTTGTAAGGTGGTTTCCATTTCATAATTTGCTTCAGCATAAAGTAGGCAAAATTAAATTCAATTTGATTCACAATATGCCAAATTATGCAGAGATCAAGAGTACTTAAATAGTTTGGACTGCCAGTTCTAGGATTCAGCACATAGATGATAAAACTATGAAGAATTTTGATATGTTGATGAGCATGGGTAATGCTAGTCTTATCCTTTACTTCCCCTTTAAATACTTCAGCCTCAAAACCTCTTTTATTAAATCCACCAACAGTAAAAACTTCTTTATGAGAACAAATTTTATTCCCACTGTTTGGGATTCCTAGAGCTTTGCTAATCTTTCTACCATCACTTCATAGACTTTCCCTTTCATTTTCACCTTAAAAGATTCATCTCTGTCAGAATCATCAACTCTTAAATTCTTATAGAATTCTTGAACTAAATCCACATATACTCCTTCAGTGTCAGAGCACAATTTGTCCCATTTTTGATATTCAAACAAAGATTGTAAAGGAACAGAAACTTCAGTAAAAGCAGGCCAGTAGATATACCTTGGTTCATGAATGGCCCTTTCCATATGCATAACTGGAGCTTTTGAAGTCTTTTTCTTTTTGGTTCCTTTTTCTTGGACAGGCTCACTAGTTCTTTTCTTGGGCATTTCTTTTGATTTTCCAATTACCAGAGGAGCGTCTTTTTGTGGAGGAGGAGATGCAGGAACACTTGCATCAGTGGAGTCCGAAGACGATGAATATGTGGTGATTTTCACTTTGCCTTTTCCTTTTTCCCGCGCCATGACCAACCCAGAAGAAAATTAGGTCGAAGGGATAGAGAAATCTAGGTTCACAAATTTAGCAATGTGAGCAGCCAATATATAATCGTTCAAAGCACATCAACATATTTCTAGCACAATGTAGCACAATGTAAAAAAAACTGACAGTAAGAAATATTCGGGTTTTTAAGAATCAATGACAACTGATTCATGACTTTGCTATATAGCACATTCTACGTAATGTTAATGCTTAAAAAAAATCAAACAGCTCATTGCGAAAGCAAAACAAACAGAACAGTCACAAAAAAAATGTAAAACATGATTCCATTAATGTTTTAGATTCAATACCTGAAACTTGTAGAGACAGAGAATGCGAATCGATACCAAATGCGTCAGAAAATTTTAATCCAACAAGAAGTGGTTTCTTTCGGCAGATTTAGACAAATAACAGGGAATGAATAGAAAAAAAAAATTCTTTTGGGGATTTTCTAACTTGGAACAATCGATTTGATTCACAGCTAATGAGTTTCGGAAATTTTGAAGAATGATAAAGAGAGACGATGGTTTGAAAGGTTGCGAGCGAAATGGGTTAGCAAATGGAGCGAAGACGCGTTTGTTCGGGTTTTGGGAGGTGAAGTGACGAAAAGAGAAGAGATTTTGAACTTTAAATCTGAAAAGATATAAATGGAGACATTTGCAGAGAGACGGGTACTGTGTATTAGTGGAGAAGCAGTAAGAAGATTGATGGTTCTGAAAAAAAAATTTTGAGTCCTACGCTAGATTATATGTCAAAAGTCTATTTTGCCCTTAAATCACATAGGGATGCAATGCTCTAAATAGAGGGGTATTTAAGTAATATGCTCTTTAAACATGCAGAATAGGCGCTCGGAAAGTAAGAATAATTTTAGAGTTTTAGTACAATCAAACCTGACTTCCAGTTTGCCAACGAAAAGTTAGGAGCAGTGGTAAAGCATTTAGCAATCAAGAAAATTAGCAAACAAATTAGTATGCCACTGTGATCAAATTCTGCAGAATACTGTTCATATCTGATCAGACCCAGAATTTTTCAAATTGCACCAAAAATATCAGAACACATTTTTAACACTACAAACCAACATATATCACTTCATTTTCATATAGAAACATGAGAATGCATCAAAACTTAATCAAGAGCATCAATCATACCAAGTTCTCTTCTTATTTTGCAGAAAATTTCCTCATTAAGTGGCTTTGTAAAAATGTCAGCAAGCTGTTTTTCAGAAGGGACAAATTCAATTTGAATATCACCATTTTGAACATGATCCCTAATGAAATGATGTCTAATTTCAATATGCTTGCTTCTAGAGTGTTGAACGGGATTTTTTGATAGGTTTATAGCATTAGTATTGTCACATCTTATGGGAATGTGATCAAATTTAATTTCAAAATCTTCAAGCTGTTGTTTCATCCACAAAATCTGTGCAACACAACTTCCAGCTGCAATATATTCAGTTTCTGCAGTAGAAAGTGCAACAGAAGTTTGCTTTTTACTGTGTCATGAAACTAATGCATGACCTAGAAATTGACAAGTTCCAGAAGTGCTTTTTCTGTCCAGTCTACTACCAGCAAAATCTGAATCACTATAACCAATAAGATCAAATGATTCACATTTTGGATACCATAAGCCAATGTTGTGAGTGCCAATGAGGTACTTAAAAATTCTCTTAACTGCTACAAGATGAGATTCTTTTAGACATGATTGAAATCTTGCACATAAACATACATTAAAATGAATGTCTGGTCTAGATGCTGTCAAGTAGAGTAAAGAACCAATCATACCTCTATAAAGTTTGTTATCTACCTCTTTACCTTTTTCATCTCTCTCCAATTTAATTGTTGAGCTCATGGGAGTTCCGATACTTTTCATATATTCCATTTTGAACTTCTTTAGCATATCCTTTATGTACTTGGACTAATTTATAAAAATTCCATCTCTCATTTGTTTAATTTGCAATCCAAGGAAGAAAGTAAGTTCACCCATCATACTCATTTCAAATTCACTTTTCATCATATTGGAAAATTTCTTACAAAGAGAATGGTTAGTGGCACCAAAAATAATATCATCTACATAAATTTGCACAATAAGCATGTCTTTTCCTAGTTTCTTAATGAAAAGAGCAGTATCCACTTTTCCTCTTTTAAAATCATTTTCAAGCAAAAATTTACTAAGTCTCTCATACCATGCTCTAGGAGCTTGCTTTAAACCATAGAGAGCTTTAGTAAGCTTATAAACATGATTTGGAAAATGAGGGTCTTCAAAACCAGGAGGTTGAGCTGCATAAACTTCTTCATCAATATATCCATTTAAGAATGCACTTTTAACATCCATTTGATAAAGCATGAAATTTTTAAAACATGCAAAAGCACGCAACATTCTAATAGCTTCAATTCTAGCAACCGGAGCAAAGGTTTCATCAAAACCAATACCTTCCTCTTGGTTGTATCCTTGAGCTACTAGTCTAGCTTTATTTCTAACTACATGTCCTTTTTCATCCATCTTATTCCTAAATACCCATTTAGTTCCAATAACAGAGTGCTTTTTAGGTTTAGGAACAAGTGTCCACACTTTGTTTCTTTCAAATTGATTTAATTCCTCTTGCATAGCAAAAAGCCAATTTTCATCATTTTGAGCATCATCATATGTTTTGGGTTCAAATTGAGAAACAAAAGCAACATTACCAAAATATCTTCTAAGTTGAGCTCTTGTCATCATTCTTTGTGATGGACTATCAAGAATGTCATCTTTAGAATGATTTCTATGGTACCTCCATTCTTGTGGAATATCTTGATGTTGAGGTTCCTCAATTTATAGTTCTTCCACATTTGGTTGGGAGTCTTCTTGAATTTCAACATTTGTGGAGCAAGGAAGTTCTTCTTCTTTGTCATTTTGATCATCCTCCACTAGTTCTTTTGATTCAAGCTCATCATTATTCGAATTCTTTGAATTTAGAATCTGCTCAATATCATCATCACAAGAATCTTTCCTTTGCAAGGAAGTGTTAGCATCATCAAAAAGTATATGCATTGATTCTTCCATGGTCAATGTTTTTCTATTGAAAATCCTATATGCTTTGCTATTTGTTGAATAGCCTAGAAATATTCCTTTATAAGATTTAGCATCAAATTTCTTGAGATTGCTGTCTTTGTTATTCAAAATGTAACATTTGCAACCAAAGACATGAAAATATGCAATATTGGGTTTTCTTTCTTTCCATAGTTCATAAGGAGTTTTCTTTAAAATAGCTCTAATGAAAACTCTGTTCAAAATGTAGCATGTTGTATTTACTTTCCACTTGAAATATTTTGGTAAACTGTTTTCATTCAGCATTGTTCTTGCCATTTCTTGCAAAGATCTGTTTTTCCTTTCAACAAGTCCATTTTGTTGTGGAGTTCTAGGAGCTGAAAATGTATGATAAATACCATTTTGAGAGTAGAAATTTTCAAACAAACTGTTTTTAAATTCTTTTCCATGATCACTCCTCAAAGATGTAATGCAATATCCTTTTTCATTTTGAGTTCTTTTGCAAAAAAGCTTCAAATATGTCAAAGGTTTCATCTTTATGAGCAAGAAAGAAAGTCCATGTGAATCTTAAAAAATCATCAACAATTACAAATGTATATGCCTTGCCTCCTAGACTTCTAGGTGTGATTGGGCCAAAAAGATCAATATGTAATAATTCCAATGGTCTAGACGTAGTTACAATATTTTTTGATTTAAAAGATGATTTTGTATGCTTACCAAGTGCATATGCTTTGCATTGAAATTCTTTTTCAAATCTTAACTTAGGAAGTCCTCTAACAAGGTTCCTTCTAGAGAGTTTAGCAAGTGTACTCATGCTAGCATGTCCTAATTTTCTATGCCATAACCATGCACTATCATCTGAAGTCATAAAGCATGTTTCACAATTTTCTTCAAGACTTGTTAAATCAAGTAGGTAAATATTATCTATTCTGGCACCAGCAAACATAACATTATTTCCATGAATCTCACAATGTGTAGAAGTAAATATGACTTTAAAACCATTATCACATAGTTGACTAACACTTAAAAGATTATATTTTAATCCTTGAACTAATGCAACATTCTCAATGCAAGGATTTTTATCAATAGTTCCACATCCAATAATTTTAGCTTTACTTTTATCACCAAATTTGACATAACCTCCTTCTTTTAAAGTAAGAGAGGAAAACTTGCCTTTATTTCCTGTCATGTGCCTAGAGTAGCCACTATCAATATACTAATGTTCTGTTTCCAGCATACTCCTTAGCGCACTGAAATCGCTTAATCGTTTCTTAGGTACCCAAGCAACTTTGGGTCCTTGTGTGTTAGTAATATTAGGTAGGGTTCCTTTAGGCACCCATACTTTCTTTGCCTTAAAGGTTCCTTTCCTAATAGGACAAGCATTAATCATATGACCTTTATGATTACAATAAAAGCAAGTAATACTTGGTTGAGAAAAGGATGTAGTTTTAACAAAAAATTATTTGTATTTTCCGTATTTCATAAATCCATCATAACCAATTCCAAATTTTTCATTTGTGGATCTTTGATTCCCAAGAAGTATATCAAGTGTTTCTTTTCCTTTTGTAAATTTAGTTAAATCTCTTGTCAAAGATTTAACTTTTGCTTCAAGAATTCTGTTTTTCTCAAGAAGTTCACATACTTCTTTTGATCTTTGAAGCTCATCATTAACTTCCTTAAATAATTTCATTTGAGATTTGTAAAATTCATTTTCCTTTGAAGCCATACTCAAGGAAATATTTTCTGATCTTAAAGCACAATTTTCATGAACCAGAATTTTGCATTTCTTTTTAAAAGTTCTATATTTATCATATGTCTTTACAAATGCAAGTTCTAATTCATCAACATTAGAAAGTTCAGGATTTACCTCATTTTCACTATCTTCGATGTGTGAGCTTTCACATTTTTCTTCAATTGCCATCATACAAGTGTTTGCAACTTCTTTGTCACTTGTTTCATCATTTGATGAAGAGTCACTATCACTCCATGTTTCTACCATTGCCTTTTTGCTTTTATCCTTTCTAAACTTGTTTTTCTTCTTCAATGTAGGACACTTTGGCTTAATGTGGCCTAGTTTGTTGCACTCATAACAAACTATTTCACTTGAATGATTTGGAGCCTTTGGAGCATATTTCTTTGTGAACTTCTTGTATTTGCTTCCACCTTTTCTAAATGCTTTTTTGAATCTTTTGACTATTATAGCCATATCTTCATCATCATCACTTGAAGCACTTGAATCATCACTTGAACTAGCTTTAAAAGCTATACCTTTCTTTTTCTTTTGATCACTTTCTTTCTCATCCTTCTTATAGATCATCTTATGTGCAATGAGAGAACCAATTAGCTCATCATAGGTATATTTTTTGAAATCCTTGGTGTCTCGAATAACAGTGGTCTTTGCTTCCCATGACTTTGGAAGAGACCTCAGAATTTTCTTTACAAGTTCTTGTTCCTCAAATCTCTTTCCAAGAGCTTTAATTGACAAGATCTGTAAATCTGGTACTCATTTCAGCAATAGTTTCACCAGGTTTCATCTCAAATAACTCATAATCACGGATGAGGAGGTTTGCCTTTGACTCTTTCACCACATCAGTTCCTTCATATGTGACTTCTAGTTTGTCCCATATTTCTTTTGCAGTTTAACATCCTGAAATACGATTATACTCATTAATATCAAGAGCACAATGAAGAATGTTAATAGCCTTGGCATTTGTAGAAATTTTCTTCCAATCATTATCATCAAATTCAACTTCAGCTTTAGGAATTTGTACAGTTCCTTCACTGGTTTTATAAGGAATATAAGGACCATCTTTAATTATTCTCCAAGCATCAATGTCAATAGATTGTATAAAGTTTCTCATTCTAGTTTTCCAAAAGGAGTAATTTGTGCCATTAAAAAGTGGTGGTCTAGTGATGGAATAACCTTCAGCTAAGGGGGTAGGTATGCCAGCTGAGTTTCTAGATGAACTAGCCATGTGTATGGATCACTCTAAGGGGTTTAATCCTCAAGCAAGAGAGACAAGTTCTGATACCAAATTGATGTCCCAAAATATGTCCAAGAGAGGGGTGAATTGGACTTTAAAAACAATTTTCGGTTCTTGCTCAAAACCTTTGAAAATTGCAGCTAGGTTCAACTTAATTGACTAATGTGAAATATGAACAATACAGCTCTATTGACATGTTGATTCAAAGTTAGGCTATATGCAATCAGTATACTAATCCAACAGATTATATTAGCATTCAGTAGAAATTTCAGTAATCTGAATATGTTCAAAACACAACAAACAGAGCAGTACACCAGATATACTAACTGACAGTAGATCAAACAACAAGTAGATTAAATCAGATATCAGCAGATTTAGCAGTAAACTAATTTTCTCAGTTTGTAGCAAGGTTAACAGCAAATGGCCTCAACTTTCATATCAACAAAAGCATATCAATTATAAAGTTAAAATGCATAAATGTAAAGAGCAAGGGTTGAGAAAATGAACACTGAAATTTTATAGTGGTTCTGCTCAACTAGCCTACATCCACTCTCTCAAAGATCCCACTTTGAGTCTTCACTTCACTATTCTTCTCTTTTGAAGGCAAGAGACAAAAAGCCTTTTACAAATCTTCTCACCAAAAGCTTTTACAAGTAGCTTCACATTTCTACCAAGTGTTATCCCAAACACTTTATCACAATCAAGCTTCAATAGGTGCTTGAATGACCTCTCATAAATGATAATAATGTGTTTAAAACTCACTCTCACTCAATACAATAGAATCTATAAAGAAGAGATGAGTAGATAAGCCAATGATGAGCAATAAAAACACTTTGAGCACTTTGAATGAAAGCTTTTATGATTTTGAAAAGTGGAGAGACTTTCATTAAGTGCAAAATGGCCAAGGGAAGGTGTATTTATAGCTTTGGAACGTTTTTGACCGTTTGAGAACTCATTTGAACATTACAGTTACAAATTTCAAGAAAATAGCCGTTATTTTGTCTTTTTCTGCGATGTTGTGCAGAGTTGAGACAGTTAGCATACTGGAGAAAATAGCAAACCAATTAGCATACTAAAATAAGTAGCAAACCAGTTAGCATACCAGGAAAACTTTTTTGCATAACTTTCAAAGCTATAAAACTTTACACCAAATTATAGTCAAATACTTTTTAGGCCAATAATGATATTTAAAAGAAAATTCTTTTGAGGGATTGAAAATAAGTATCATTGACTTCTACTCTTCAATTCTTTTCACAAGCAATCCTAAAAGAAATAAAACTGACTCTTTATACTATATGTACCTTCAAATTTGATTTTCAATGCAGCCTTATAAGGTAACATTTTCTTCTTTTATCTCCTTTGATTCGTCCTGTGTTATCTTTATAATATCATCCTTTCTTCAAAAGCACAAATCCATCATGAAATCTTTGTGTCTTTTCCTTTTGTTCTTTTGAGAAGCACAACACTTAAAACAATGTTAGTTTGATTCTAGTTGAGTTTTGGTATCATCAAAATCTATGCTCCTTTGAACTTGTGGGGTCAACACCCTCTTTCCCTTATACCTATATTATTTTTCTAGGAACTTGATGCAAGTGACATAAGCAAATGAATTCCAGCCACCACATATTAATGGAGGAACATGTCATACTATTAGACTCCATTGGTAGAAGATCCACGTCTACAAATCAAGATCGAAAATCTCCATCTAAATAAAACCAATGATCATGCTTTTATTTATAATAACTAAAAATCAAACCCTCATTATAGAAAGGATTGAAAGAGTGGAAGAGTGATTATTGAACATTAGAACCTTGAATTTCAAAAATTATTTCTAAGGTTATATACGCCATACCAAGTATCTTATGAACCTAATCAATTTCTAATGCCCAATTGCATACCAAAACATATTTTAGCATGCAATAAAATTTCATTTGCCATTAAAGATTGTGAATTAACATTTAATTCAATTAAACCCTAACTAAAAGAGGGATTTTTAGGTACTAACCTCTTGATGCACAATTGATGCAATCTTAGGATGTTCTTAGGACTCTAAATGTTGTCCCTCTAGTTTGTCCACCACAAGCACACACCAAGACAGCAATGGCAGCCCCTAAATGTGCTTCTCAAGCCTTGTCAACCAATTATGAGATAGGGATTATGCTTTGTGAAAGTTGTGTGAATGTATTGGGTGTTAGAAACACTTTCTAATAATTTAATTCGAGAGGAAATCTAAGTTTTTCCTTTAAATCAATTGAGAAATTGAAGAGGAGAAGAACACACCAATGTGACAACAACTTTTTAGAGAAAAGAGAGAAGTGGCTGATTTTTCTTTATAACCTTTCTTTATATACTTAGTTCAAACCCTAACAACTCCCTTGCCACATGTCATTGCTTCTCAAGCCTTGTCAACTAATTATGAGATAGGGATTATGCTTTGTGAAGGTTGTGTGAATGTATTGGGTGTTAGAAATACTTTCTAATAATTTAATTCGAGAGGAAATCTAAGTTTTTCCTTTGAATCAATTGAGAAATTGAAGAGGAGAAGAACACACCAATGTGACTACAACTTTTAGAGAAAAGAGAGAAGTGGTTGATTTTTCTTTATAACCTTTCTTTATATACTTAGGTCAAACCCTAACAACTCCCTTGCCACATGTCATCACAAGATCCCATCTTGTTATTATTTGATTTAATCCTATGAAGCCAAGTGTCAAGCTCCATTTAAATCATGATATGTAGTCTCTCATCATAGGAAGACAAGTGGCAAGATCATATGGTGCCATGTGTCACCATCTCATGGTGCCACATGTCACCATGTGAAAAGACCAATTTGCCCTTACTCTTTAATTTGAGTTCTCAACCCAAAATTATAATTTCTCCTCTTTAAATCAAGTTATATCAAATATAAATTAATTAATTAATTAATCTCTATTATTTAATTTCTCATAATTAAATTCATATTTAATCAAATTAAATACAAATTTAATTTACACTATACATCCAATAACCTAGATTTGGTTTCAAGTCATGCTAGGGACTTTGCAATCTTATTGCAAACCAAACATCTTTAATTAATTAATTAAACTCTTTAATTAATCAATTAAATTATATTTTAAATGGTGATTAGCTTGTGTAGATGTGTGACTTACTAGGCTCATTACTTATTGGCAATGAGAAATGATATTAACTTTTAATATCATTATAACTCTTTCATACCGTAAATGATTTCTCTAAATCATTTCAGGCATCTCATAAACTATGGTTGACACTTAGCATAGTATGCCATGGCCACCCAATCAGTAATAAGGAATACTTTAAATGAACATTTAATCATATGTTACCATACACTAGAATCTCTTCGTTACAAAATCCCAATTCGAGCTAGAGTCATGATTAATGTCAAACCCCATTTGCTATGAACATTATGTTCTCTTTTAATTTCAATTCTTGATTAATTAGATTTGATTGTCAGAAACTCTTTTCTGACTAAATCTGTCTGTCTTGGCCAGGAACTTGAAACATCAAGAACAATTAAATGAACATAGGATTTTTATCCTTATTTATTTAGGGTAACGGATTCCATTTTGATCGATACCTATCTCGATATATAACTAGTAGGAGACAACACATGGCCATATACCCATACACATTACAAGTATGAAAGCAGTATCAAACTCAAACCACCTGTATACAAGATAACTATGTTATCTCAGGTCTAAAGATTTTATGCACTGATATGATATATGACAATGCATTGACAAGAGTAAACTCCATGTGTTTTTCATAAGCGTCACTGGTTCGGCCTGCTTATCGTGTATAAATGCCTATCATGTTTGTTATGTGACATGAAACTCACCACTCCATCTTATTTATATCTCATATAAATACCTTGGAAACAAACATGATTATAATCTTTCTAGATAAGTTATGTCCTTTGTGAAGTGTCCTCGATTGTGAACCGGTTTATGATACTTTGTGCTAGAAATACTGTTACTTATATTCTTAACTTAAGAATAGAATTTCTAACAAAATATTAATGGACATTTTCTATTACACATAAATATATTATGTAAACGGAAAAATGAAATTGCCTTTTATTAATAAGATATGTACAAGATACATATAAAATGATATGCTCTAGGGCATACTACTAACAAGGATAACCATAAAAATTAGGAGAAAAGAATTCAAGGTATATTAAGAAGAATGGATTTGAGAACAAATTCCTAGTATCCTTTCCAGAAGGGAACATGTCTAAGAGTTATTGAAAGAAAACACAAAAAAATAAAAACACAAAAATAAAAAAAGAAAAGAGGAAGGAAAGATCTAAGGGAGGAAGGGAGGGGTTGCCACCAACAAGAAGCAACCCCTCCTTCAGATCTGTTTGTGAGTAAGCATAAAGAAGATATTGTTTACAGTGGCTTACTCTTTATCTTATCAAGTTAGCTCTTTCCTTAGATCTTGAGGAACATATTTGGATGGAAGAGACGTCTCTATCCATTAAAAACTTAGTCCTCCGGGATTTATCTTTGCTTTAGTTTCTTTCATGAAAATCTATTTCCCTGAAAAATTGATAATTATTTTATATTAATATAATATAATTTTAATTTATTTAAAATTTCTTTTGACACATTTTAATAAATATACTTTAATATAAAAAAAAAGTATATACTAAGTTTATGTTGTAGTTTAAATAGTAATATATTTCAAAATAAATTTTCAAGGTTTAAAGTATAAAAAAATTTTTTTATTAATAAAATGGTCCACTCAATTTAAAATGGGTCAATCAGCCAAGTTAATCAGCTTAGATTTTTTTTTTTTTTTTTAAATTGAAAGGGTTTCTTTCAACCAATTAACCAGGCTAGCTGGTTTATTCTTATATAAATTAAAAAGAATGTAATTTAATAAATCTTGCACTTACAGACTTGCATTAACTTTGCAGCTTCTAATTGTATGCAAGTAGCTAAAGCCTTCATAGTTGAAACCATTACATGATATTTCAAAATTAAATAGAAAAATATACATCAACTTGGATAAATATTACAGCAAAACCTTTATAATAGCCTATGTTAAAGAAAAGCAAAGTAAAAGGCAAATTTCTATCGCCTCTGGAAATTGAAGGCCTTGATGGAAATGGCGAAAATAAATGCAAAGAGTAAAGTGATTCCAACAATAACACCTGCAGATACTCCAAGGAAATCATGCTTAATACCATATAAGTCATTCACGTATTGCTCCACTGTTTGACCAGTATTCCCGATCTCTGTCTTTATATCGGCAAACTGTGATGCAAATAATCCATACAAAGTCCATGATACTGGACATGCCCAGTAGTACCATCTCCACCATACAGGCATTTTCTGTAGGTCAACAGGAAAAGAAATGAAAATTAAAGTTAGTTTACAGATTCATTATAGTTTATGAAGCATTTGCAAGAACTATAGGTTGCAGGGGAGACTTACAGTTCTTGGAACAATGAATCCAGAAAACAGATTCCATATTGCATAGAATGCTGAGGATACTATTGATGCGATGTGGTGGTTTGGTGTCACAGCGACAGTCATCATTCCATAAAAGGTGAAGTACAATAATGTGAAGTACAAGAAGAATAGATACCAGAAAAACTTGGCAGCAGTCCATTCAAACCCAATCATTGCATATGTTATAACACTGTAGACTCCAGCTTGAGCAAAAATATATGGAAGTTCAATCAAGGCCTGCAGGAAAAAATGAATTAGGGTAAACAGAACATACACAACATTCTATGAACTGATTGTATATAATGTTTTATTAGTTGTTACCTGTGCATAGGCATAGGGCATTGCAGAATACATTCCGGCAGCTTTCTCTCTATAAAAGACAGTTCTTTCGACAGCAACAACTGGCTGCACAGATGATGCATTTTGCACCCCAAGGAAAAGAACAGCTACGTACATTGAACCCATTGCATTGGATAGATCTCCTTCCTTTCCCCTGCAGTTCAAAACATGGAATAAGAATAGCAGCCAGAAACAAAACAGAAAAAATCGTTGGAACTTAAACTTTCAAATTGTTTGTCCCCCATGTGACTTACCTTTTGGAGCCAAGGTCCCAAAAAATTGTCCCAAACATCAAGGCAATAAAAGTCGTGAACCAAAATCTTACGCCAGTATATGGTGGATTCCTCCAGTATGACCAAGATTGCTTCCACAAGCAAGCCATACATTGGGTTAAAAAGGGCTGCGAGTATTGGGTAGGGAAATAGAGGTCCTTCGTACCAGGAGCAGGCTTGCTTAATTCCTGAATCATTGTCTTGTTTCTCCTGAATCATATGCCACACATCAGCAACAAATTTAGTAAAGCCTAAACTCTTTAAACAAGAGCTATTATACATTCGCTGTCCTATAAGTGGTAAAAAAACTTCTCAGTTTAACTTTTGGTTTATAAGGAAAAAATGGTACCTGTAAAGATCTGAATTCCTATAAATGTCTGAAAAATCAACCCCCAAAGTTAACTCTTGAGCAGAACTAGTAACTTCCAACATCCAAGTTGCTGGATTATAGCCATCTGTAATTTTACTGACTCCTTTAATTCCCTAGATAAAAGGAGTTGTAATTGAATTAGAATAAATGTAAGATGAATAAAGGTTCTAAACACATGCATCAACAGTCCTGTTTCATTGTCCATAACGACAAAGGTACCTCAAAATATTTGATTAAATGGCAAGAACGGCGACCCAATGGCCCAACATAGATCTCTTCTCCTCCTCTCTTCATCAGGAATAACTGCAATGCCATAATGAATACATTATGTTCACAGGCGGAAAATCTAAAAGTAAAGCATTAATTCTTATTATCTTTTAAACATTTCTTACCTCGTCAAAAGCTTCAAAAATGTCAATACTTGGTTGGTGGATTGTGCACACAACAGTTCTTCCTGTGTCCACAGTGTTCCTAACTGTTCTCATTACAATTGCAGCAGCTCTTGCATCTAACCCTGAAGTTGGCTCATCCATGAATATTATAGACGGGTTTGCCACTAGCTCAACTGCAATGGTTAGCCGCTTCCGCTGCTCAGTGGATAAACCATTCACACCAGGCAACCCAACAAGTGCTTGCCTCAATGGATTGAGTTCCACAAGCTCCATGACTTCTTCAACAAACATCTGCATCAGAATTTTTCAATATGATAATAATTGTATGTGGCTAAATTGGAAATCCCTCCATTTGATGATAAATGAAATGAACTCAAGTTTTCTGATACAATCATTAACTAAGATCAACTTCACAAGCATTCTCAGCTAGACTGAAGGGGTTATTTTAAACTTAACAAATAGGATTGGCTATAAGGTAAAACTGCCTTTTGAACTAGTTAAGGCAAATTAAGTTGATTGAACTTGCCTTAGATACTTAATAAGCTAAAAGGAACAAGTATATAGTTTGATAAAATTCAAAAAGAATGAACTTGTACTGTATATATTGAACATGGCTTCGTACCTTTCTAGTTTCAGAGTCGACTTCTTGGGGTAGACGAAGCCAAGCAGAGTAGACTAATGATTCATAGACAGTAACATGTGGAGAGTGTATGTCATTTTGCTCACAGTATCCTGAAATTCTAGCAAAGGTTTCTTGCTTCTTTGGATAACCAGAAATTCTGATGTCCCCCTCAATATATCCACCAGTTTTCCTGCCGGCCAGCACATCCATCAGAGTGGTTTTACCAGCACCACTAACACCCATTAAGGCTGTGAGAACACCTGGCCTGAAAGCACCGCTCACACCCTTCAAAAGCACCAACTTATCCTCAACGACTCCCTGATTTTTCATTTCCTGCAAAGTTCAATTTGTCATGGTCAATTCTATTCTTTATGACATTTCAATGAAAGAACATATTGTTCTATTTTCCTAACTTTTGATACCTGGGGCATGTCGACAGAGTATATAACATTATCAAAAGTGATCGAATAAGGTTCGAAAGGAAGAACCATTCCTTTTTTCTTGTTATGGTTTGACTCATCAATTCCACTTGTCCCACTCTCTGCTTGTAAATTAAACTTGTTAGATTGGTAACTAATGGCAGGATAAGGAATGATGAGCTGAATCAATTATCAGTAAGTCTATTACCTGTATTGGTTCTATGACTGCTTTCAAGTTGTGATAACTGAATGGCTCCTCCAGTCCTTGTACTTTCTTCAGGCTCATCAGAAATAACAGCCTGAGGCTTCTCAAATGCTGTCATTCATTAATTGGAAAATATTAAAAAAATCTCCCATTTTAAGAAATCTTGAGATTGAGATAGTTAGGATACTCGAATACTCACGGTCTAAGAAAGTGAGGGCCACAGCGTAAGCTAAATTGAAGAGCAATATATATCCGGCTAATGCCCCTACTCCTAACCAATACCAATATGCATTTGGGAAGAACCCACGACTTTTCATAAATTGAACTCCTAGGGAATCTGATGAGTTTGAGTTTGCCGGAATCTGTAATTTGAAAGATAAGTACAGTTATCAGTTGCTATGGAGATGAAAACGCAAAAAAATTGGCATGGAAAACTCAAGGAAATTACATGACTCCAACTGTGCCCCAAAAACTCATTAGCAACAATTGCATTCTGCCCATACATCAGTGGTGATACCCAGTAAGCCCAGATCCACCATTTCTTTATGTCCTCTGTTGCATGAAAAAAAAATGGTTGAAGTATTTGAGGTTTGATGTAAGAAAGATATAATCTCTAAAGCACAGTTGTATAAAAATTATACCTCGTGACAGGACAAAGCCACCCAATGCCAAAAGTGTAAGAAGTGCAAATGAACCAAATGTGTTAGCAACAATCATGTTCCTTCCAACTGAAGCAATTAATCGGAAAAGAGCAGAGGCCATCTGGTTCACAAGCAAGAGCAGTATGTACTGCTTAAATAGCCTGCAGAAAACACATGACATTATCATATCAACTGAAATGCAGTAGAGCAAATAATACAATATAACAAGTTATTTTTCTTCTCCTACCTTCCAGCATTAGGATCAAATCCAATGACATAATAAGTGAGGAACACCCAAACACCAACTTCCAAAAATGTGACAGGAATTTTAAGGATCCATGAGGGGATAGAATATGACCATGCGGGAAAGAATTTGAGGTCCCTTTGCTTGTAGAATACAGGAAGGTTAGCAATGGTCATGGGCAGCTCTGACATACCATTAAACATGATCATGATCAAGGCGAAGAACAAAGCACCCAAATAAACTCCTGCGTCACCAAAATCATCCCGTTTCATCTCAGTCCTAAGGAAGAGCGTCATAGAAATGGTTGCCATCATTATAAGCTGGTAACAGAGAAAAAAGTGAGAAATCATTAGACCATATGCAAGGTTTGGAAACTGAAAATAGTTATAATCTATGTTTCATTTATAATTACTTGGAAGAGCTTGAAGATGTACACAAAAGAGTTCCTTTTCATCAGCAAGTATTCTCTTGAGAAGTTTGCTTTAAGCAACTCCATCTTTCCAACACCGTAGTGTTTAATTGCCAAAGCAGCTGGGTGGTTCTTGGTCCTATCAAATGGAGTTGAAAGATCTTCTACAATTTTTCTTCCCACTTCATATGATTGAAATGCCTCCGCAAATTCATTCACTGTGATAAACCTGTAAGGCTGATCCTTACGTGCCCAATACTGCTGCTGATCTTTTTTCGATGTCACCTTTAATGAATTCATTATTTAAACAGGTTATGCAACTTCACATGTTAGATTCTACTTATAGAAGATCTAACTGTAAAACCATAATTAATTACCTCTTGCAAGAAATCAGCAACGCCTTTTCTCTCAGGACACTTGAAGCCCATATATTCAAAAAACTCAAGCACATGCTCACGAGGACCCTGATACACAATCTGGCCATCTGAGAGCAAAATAATATCATCGAAGAGGTTATAAGTCTCCGGTGCTGGCTGAAGGAGGGAGATGACGGCAGTTCCATTTAGAATGTGAATGGATTGCCTTAGTGAGTTCACGATTGAGAAAGTTGTTGAGCTGTCCAAGCCAGTAGAAATCTCATCCATAAACAATGCCTTTGCCGGTCCAACTAGCATTTCACCTACAATTGGATCATTGTAAGTTTTCATGTACAAGATTGAAAATGCTAATTATGAATAGTTCTTTGATGCCAAAAATAGGCTAATTGAAATTATATTATTCACCTGTTGTAACACGCTTCCTTTGTCCTCCAGAAATACCCCTAATCATTTCATTCCCCACTAAAGTATCTGCGCAGATATCCAATCCTAATATCTGAAAAGTTTTGAGAGAGAAAGACATTAAACAATTTATAGGATATCATATGAATGGTTTTTGAAGGATCTTTTATGATATTAGAATAATCCAAGGTGATAGCTACCTTTAAAACATAATCTGTGACCACACTAGTTTCCTGGCCTTCTGTTGCTGCTGCCTATGATATCAAAGATGGAAGAAAATGGAAATTAATTGTGCAACATATTCTATTAAAGAAGCTCTTCTAAATGACCCAAAACAAAAGAACCACTTCAAGCAAATGCTTACAAAGAATTGATAAAAATTTCATTGAGATGGCAGGAGTTGAACATAAAGAACGTAGAAAATGATTGTGATATTCAAGCAATTGGTTTTTTTATCAACTGAATATTTTTCACTATTAGCAACTTCCCTTACCTTCATGTAGACATCAAGATCGGGATCAGGCTTAATATTTGCTGCTTTTTCTCTTCTCGACAACTCTGCTAACATTTCTGCAAATCACCAAAATTTCAAATCCTCATGTTTATAATAGTATATATGGGTCACTTGAATACATCATGAAAACAGCATTACAGAAAGAATAGAAAAGAAGATTTAGTGCTGTGATCTAACCATGCTGGGTTCCAACTCCTTGGCATCTGGCTGAAAATGCCAAAGTTTCCCTTACTGTCATTTCTCCTATATGGAGATCATGTTGGCTGATATAGGCCGCGGTTCTCTGAGGTATGAACTCATTCAATGTAAGACCGTTGTAAGTCACATTACCAGAAACCTGCAAGATAAATTCATCATCTCAAACTTAATATGAATGCCAAAGAGGGAAAAAGGAAACATTAAAAGTTAAATTCTCATGAAAGATTTAAAGCTGCCAGAATATGTATCACTACCTTTAGATTACGATCAAGCTTCCCAGCCAGTGCCAACAACAGAGTGGTCTTCCCAGAGCTTGGAGGACCCAAAAGCAAAGTCATTCTGCAGCATACATACCGAAATGTTAGGAATGGGCATGAAATATTCAATTCAAATTAGGACAGCTTAAGCAATTAGATGTTCAGATTATGTTCGTCTCACCTAGATGGCTTGATGACTCCACTAACATCCTTAAGGATGGTCAATGGTCTCTTTCTATTTGGAAAGATATGAAGATAACTCAATAAAACCTTCAAAGTCGAAGGTATAAATTAGCTTATAAGAACAAAATAACAAAACCAAAGACAAAGTTACGTTGGCTTCTACTTACCTCTGCAATGCTAACAGTGAAGTTAAGGAATGATGGCAAAGCATTACTTCCCACTAAAGCTTCTGCTTCAACATTTAGATGCTCATAGCGGACTTCAATTGTTGGAATTTCAATGCCAACCCTAAAATGCCAAGAAAGGAGAAAAATAATTACATGATAATGAATACTTCAACAAACAAAACAGAGCTCCTCTGACCGTCAATCTTATCAGTTTCTTATATTATCTGTCTTTCAAGCCGTTTCAACATGCCATCTCACAGTTCGTGTATTGAAAACCAACTTTCTGCGACATATCTTCCATCCATTCTAACATTTTTCTCAAACACAGAACAGAGAAGATGGAGAAAACTTTACCTGTCAATACGGTTCTTAAGCTTCATCAAGAACTTCTCATTATCCTCTTCAGCAACTTTGACCAACCTCTCTAGCAAAGTTTTCCTTTCTTGAAATCCAAGATTGTCTACATCGATCTCATTAGCTCCACCTTTGGATACACTAACCAATATACCTTTCCTCAAACGATCATAGGTAGGTAACTTCTCAAGTGCAGCCCATTTTAGAGCCTCCTCATCGTCTTCTTCTCGTGAAGATCTTGAAAAAACATCCAACCCATTGTTTCTCCATAACGAAGAGCTCCCACTTCGTAAACTATTACTTGCTCTGTAGTAATCACCCTCCATTGAAAGAGGTATAGAACTTCAAAACCAAAAAAAAAAAAAAAAGACTGAAACCCCACCAGCTACCACACAGAAATTCTCAACTTAAATACTTTCTTGATTTCAGAATTAGAATCCAAGAATCCCAAATTTTGAGTTCACGAGCTGAAAGCACGCACACACAAATATGAGATGGGTTGCTCTGTAAAAACAAGTGGAAAGAAAGGAGCCATTTATAGGGAAGTAGCATAGGACTGGCGGCTATTCAAACTTCGGGTGAAACTTGCGAGGGAAGAAATGATGGGAAAAAGTGTCTGGGCCACATATCTATCTATTTATGTCAGGTTTGAACCGAAACCGACTTGCTACTTGCCGAGAAATTATATGGTTTTATATCTGACAAAAAAAAAAAAAGAAACCAGATATTTATATATTTTTTTAAGTATTAATAAAATAAATAATAAAAATATAATATTTAAATTTAAAAAAAAAAGTCAAAAATTAAAAAATTAAAATTTTTTTATCATATTTTATAAATATTTATATTCATATATTTTTTTAATATTAAAAAAAAGTTAATATAATGAATAAAATTGCGGAATATAATGAATAAAAATTATTTAATATTAAAATTATTACTAAAAAGAGAAAATAATATTTTATTATTAAAAAATATTATTCAATTAAATAAAATTTATTTAATCTTAATTAAAAAATACTTAATTAAAAAGTACTTGAATTTATTGAATTTAAAATTTAATTTTAAACTTATTTAATATTTAATTGAAGATATAAAATTTTATTTTATTTTTTTTTCAATTAATAACATAAATCCAATTATATATATTATGTGTTAATCATAATAAATTAAATTTCAATAAAAAATTTTCCTTATTAATTACTATTTCAATTACAAGATTTTTCGTTCCTTCCCTTCAAATTGGGAGTTCGGAGAAAGTTGTATTACGTAAGTACTCAGAGAATTCCAAGAAAGAATCCCTTAATTCGAGCCTAACTTTTTGGGAAAAAATAAAAGAAAAAAAAAAAAAAGAAAAATTCAACCTTCTAGAAAAGGCATTTAACGACTGACATTGCAACCTAAAATCAAGGAGGTGGTCAGCCAGCCTTTAAATCTTCCCCAAGGTTTACGTTTTCTCTTATTTCTACGTTTCTAGAGTCTCGGCTCCTCACTGGAGACACCATCTTTGACCAGGGATAATAATATAATATACCATAATAAATATTATTTTTATAATTAATATGAAATTCAAACGCAGAGTGTCAAGCCTAACCATAACATCACTCACCTCTCCACCAACACAGGTAGAAATTTCTCTCATACATTCAGTGACTTTTAATGAGTATCATTATTTGTCTATTATGAGTGGTGAAACCCATTTTAGAATTTTTGAGGAGTTGAAAATGTTAAATAAAGATGGTGTTGAGGGTGGGAAATAATATAATTTTAATTATAGGATATGAATAAAAATTGAAAATTTTGCATAAACCTAAAGTTTTGTTGAATTACTCCTCTGATTAATTCAATATCATCCATTGCAGTAGGTCTCTGTTGTCAAAGGTTCTTGGACAATATGATTAAAGGGAGATTTGCCAAGATTTAAATCTATTGACCCAAGAAGTACTACAAAAATCCAATATATATATATAAAGATTCCAACATTTAGATATTGATGAGATCAAAATGATAAATAAAGTCAATTATAAGATAATTTTTTACATATTTGTCAAAAATCAACGCTGAATTTTTTTTATTTTTAATTTGAAATAATAATGTTTTTTAAGTTTTTTTTTTTGTTAATTAGTATTATTTTAAATATATTAATTAATTTAATAAATTTCACAATATAAAATACTAAAAAAAATAGAGCATTAGCGACAGACTTCTTTTGTTATTAATAATCCTTTTTCCATAACTGAGAATTTCAGCGACGAATTTCTACAGATTAAAATCAATTGTTGCTTTTTATTTTCTCAACAAGTCCAAATTGCCACCATATAATCTAAATTAACGACTTAAAAATTTATGAGAACAAGTAAAAGTAAAAAAAAAAAAAGTCTAAAATCAAGTTTTGGAAATAAATAACTTTTAATATTTAAAAATTAAGAAATAAATAATATTTTATATTAAAAAGTAATATTTTATTAAATAATAACTAATTTAGTCTATGGTAATTTAATTATTTGGCCTCAAAGTAGAGGGGTTATTTGTTTTTTCTTTTTTTTTTTTTTAAATAAGAGAAATAAGAGATGCCAAGTGTTTAGATAAGATTTGAGTGAGTCTATGTTCAGATAAGACTTGAAAGTCTGAAATTCATTATGCTATCACGTCCGTCAACTTCCCCTTGGCCTTCTGCAAAGACATAAAGACTTGTGTCTCGTGAGTCGGTAGGAAAAGCACAGCGCGAGATGTTGAATGTTACAAAAGAATTTTACAAGAGAGAGAGAGAGAGAGAGAGGGAAGTGTAAAAATTCAATTTATTTAGTTATAAATAAGAGTTCACTTTTTATTTCTCAACTTATTAAAAAATAGCTTAGTCAACTTAAGTTATTTATTTTAAATTAAATAATTTATAGAATATTTATTTTAATTTATAAATATTATATTATAAAATTTAATATTTATAAATTAATTTAAATTTATAAATATTTAAAATTTTAAATAATTATATATTTAATTAAAGTACTTATAAATAATTATAATTATATTTGATAAAAAATAATTTATAAATATATTTATTATTAAAATAATTAAAAATAATATTAAATTAAATTTAAAAATTAAATTTAAAAAATTAAAAAAATTAATATAATAAAATTTTAATTAAATTAATATATAAATATAAAATTTATAAATATCAAAATAAAAAATTAAGTCTCTCTAATTTATTTTTTTAATTTATAAATTTAAAAATTATTATAAATAAATTAATCAATTTATTTTTAAAACTTACAAAATAAACACTCTTTAAAAAATAAAATTCTCAAAAAGTGATTTATTTATACTAAATAAGACCTAAAAAGAGCTAATTTCAAACTTTTTTTTTTAACCTTTCTTTTCCCTTTCTGCCCTTCCGATCCCCAACTAACATCAAAGATCCATCATGTGAGCCTATATATTGCTTCTTCTTCTGCTGCTATTTGCCTTATTTTTTCTTAAAAAAATATAATTTCTTTTTTTATGTGTTATGATGAAATAATTTTAATTAATAATATCGATCATATGAGAATTAATTCTCATTTTCATCAGCAAAAATCTTAACAAAACATGGATTGTGAAGTAAAATTATTTTCTTTAAAAACAATGCCACCCTACCATCTTTTAATTTATGGTCAATCCAATAGAAAAATTTTAACGTTTTAATTTTGAATTATATATCATAATCATTAAAATTTAAAATAATTATATTTAAATTTCATAATTTTAATATTAATTTTATTACTAAAAAAATACATTGACTACAAATTATTATTTCTTTTTTTTATTAATCATTGTTTTGGGTGGACAAAATTTAAAACTTTCCTAATTTTTTGATTTAATGAAGATGCAATGCACCGATCATAATTAACGAATTACATAATAAAAGGTAGCTATTTTTCGCTTTAAAGGTATAAAAAAATCAATAAAGTTACTCTGAATGAAAAAAAAAATCTTAATTAATTTTTAGGTGTAATTAATAAGGTTGAGATGTATAATCTAAAATTAAAATATTTTAATATAATTATTAATTAAATTTTATTATTATTATTATTGGAAAGCTATAAAATTAAATTAAAGAATTTCCAAGAAATCATCTCCTTGTTCTGTTTTTTATTTTTTATTTTAAATAAACATAATTAACGACGTAAAAATTTACGAAATTAAAATTAAATAAGCACCTATAATTTTAATTAAGGGCTAAAAAAATCTAAAATCAAATTTTAAATTAAATAAATTCTTATATTTTTAATTAAAATCAAATAAGTTATAAAATAAATAGTTTTTGCTTATTATGTTTTTTAATTTCTTTTTTAATTTTATTTTAAATAAAAATAATAAATAAGTTTTAATATTTAAAATTTAAGAAATAAATAATATTTTATATTAAAAAGTAATATTTTATTAAATAATAATTCATTTGGGACCTATTTGGTTTAACTGTTGAATACAGCTGATAACTGTTAGTTGATAGTTGATAATTTGTAGTTAATGATAGTTGATTTATGTTAAGTGTTTAGTAAAAATATATTTAGCTGTTGTTATTGACATGTAAAATGACTAATAATGATATATATTATATAATTTATTTTATTATTGAAAAAAATATAAAATTATAAATTTATTATATTATATTATTTATTTTATTATTAAATTAAGTATATAATTATTAAATTAATATATTATATTATTTATTATATTATTAAAATAAATATAAAATTATTAATCTATTATATTATATCATTTATTTTATTATTAAAATAAAAAAAATAATTAATTTTTAAAAAAAATAATTAAATAACTTTAAAAATATAAATAAAATAATAAAATAATTATTATTATTGATAAAGGAAAAAATTTATAATTAATTTTAAATTTTTAAATATAAATAAATATTTTATATTTTATATTATTAATAAATATCTTAATTTATTTATTTAAATATCTATCAATTATCAATTATATAGTTAGTAGGTAAACTAAATACCTTTTTATCTATTAAAGTTCAATTATTTGATTTCAAAGTTAAGGGGTTATTTAGTTTTTTTTTTTTTTTTTCAATAAGAGAAATATGGGGTGAGAACTGTTCGGATACGAATTGGATGTCTGAAATTTACGCTATCACGTCCGTCAAATTCCTCTTAGCCTTGTGCGTAGGTGGGAAAGTCACACAGCACGAGATGTTGAATGTTACACAGAGAGAGAGAGAGAGAGAGAGAGAGAGAGAGGTGGTGATTGTCTTGTATTTTACGTTATGTTTGGGAACTTTTTGGAGAGAAAAGAAAATTGAAAAAAATAAAAATTATTTTCCTTTCTCTTGAATTGAGTGAATTGAGGGAGGAAAAATTTTAAAGAAAAAAAAATTATTTTATAAATAATAAAATTATAATTTTTTTTTAAATTAAAAAAATTATAAAATATAAGAATATATTTATAATTTTAAATATTTTTTTTTACTTTTTTTTTATTTTAAAAAGAAAGTAGAAAAGGGTAAAATATTTTTATTTTTCTATAAATTTTTTTCTTTATTTTTTATTTAATCTAAATAAAAATAATAAAAAGTAAAAATATTTTTCCTTCATATTTTTTTCTCTTTTATTTTTCTTCTTTTCTAAATATAGTATTAAATTACTAAAAAATTCAACATAGGCAAAAAAAAAAAAAAACATGTATATAAGTTGGGGTAATTGAGTTAGATTAGTGTTTGGCATAAAGTGGAGGGTTTTTTTTTTTTTTTCTTTTTCCTTAATAAGAGAAATATGGGATGCGAACTGTACAGATAAGACTTGGAAGTCTGAAATTTATTATGCTATCACGTCCCTCAATTTCCTCTAAGCCTTCTATAAGTCTTACATAAGGGATACAAAGACTTGTGTCTGGTGAGTCGGTGGGAAAAGCGCTGCCCAAGATGTTTTCTTTTTCTTTTTTTTTTTTTTTTTTTTTTCTTTTGTACGATACACGTGTTATTATAATAAATGAGTGTTATTATAATAAATCTTATATTTTTATGTGAAATCACTGGTCTCTTTTATTTTATCACGTGAAAAGCACACTCATTCTACAATAATTTATTTTCCAATTCACAAATTATTTAAAATATATAAAAATAAAGATAATTTTGAAAAATTGAGAGTTTTTAAATATAAAAAACATTTATATAATTTTTTTTTAATTAAAGACAATGACAAACACGTGAATTGACTTTAATTAAAATTTAATTATTTAATAATCGTCCGCATCCGTCTTATCGTAAGTGTTCCACACAAACACTCAATAATTCAGACCTTAAAATAATAACTTACAAAAATTAATTATTAATTGAGTTCTCAAAAAAAAAAAATTATTAATTGAGATGGGATTTATCGTTTGTTAGAAATTCAACATCAACAATGGCTTTGTGCAGGACTATGACATATTTGGTTATTGACTGTTCTATATTTTAGCACAAAATGACATAAATATACAACCATGGAAGACTGGCCCAGTTCAATTTGACATGCCAGGAATGGTTGTTGAATAGATTTTTATATATTTTTCTTTTGAAAGAGTGGATTTTATGAGGAAAGTTGAATTTAGTTTATTTTAATTTTTTTTAATTTAATTTAAAAATTAATAAATTTAATACATAAATTTTAATTTTTAAATTAAATTGAGTTTAAATTCGACTAAATTAACAATGGAATGACAATTCAAAATTTCAAGTCCACGATAGAATTGACTAGTGCAAAAAAAATCCCCTGTTTTCCATAAAGACGGGCATCTCTATTTAATGATTTTGTTTATCAAGTCCTGGAAGAAAACACCATGAAGTATGGCCACAAGATTGAGAAAGACTTTTATCAACTTGGCGTGTCTATTTATTTATCACTGATTGATTACCAGTTTCAATTTCCATCAAATTGTCAGAGGATTTTAAAAATATCTCATGATAATAAAATTAAAATTTAATAACATTATAAATTTTTTAATTTAATTTTAAATTAATTTTTAATATATTTTTATTAATATATTTTAAAAATTATTTTTCTCAATTACAGTATCAATAATAATACCATAACCAAATAACCATTGTTAACAAAGTGGTTATTTTGGGCCCTAAAATGGGTTCGGCCTTGTTGCTGCAGATATCCATTACCTCAGGGCTGAAACTGAGGTACCCATGTTCTTAGCCATCCATGAACTAGTAATTTTTTTTTTTTAAGTTAAGACCAAATGGTTTAAAAAATTTAAAACTTTACTTTTTTAATTATAATATTTTTTTTATTAATTTTAATCTAATTTAAAATTTTAATGTTAATTGTGATCAGTCTATTAATTTTAACTGATTAGATGCTAATGTGATAGTGATGGATAATATAGTAAAAATATTATTTTTTTATATATTATTATTACTGTCGAAATTTAAGACTTTTTTTTATTGTAACACCCCTAATTTTTAAATTTATTATTTTTGGGTAAATATTGATGATTATTTGGATGGGCCCAGGAAGGGCTGTGTAATGAGATTGAGTTGTGCGTGTATGATTTGTGAATATAGAAGTGCGTTTTGAGCCCTTTTGCAGGTTGGGTAGGTCCTAGGTATAGGGGAGACTCTGCTGAATTTTCGGCACGATTTAAGACGTATTTGGTCTTTTTGTAATTTGTATTGAGTCAAATTTATTAAATAATTGCAATAAAATTGTCGTGTGGCGATGACCTTCTTCCTCCGCCCTACAATGGCCACAAAGGATCAGTCCTGAGTAAAATATTAATTTTAATTGTAATTTCACTATTATTATATGTTCAAGCATGCCCATGCATCACGTATATGTATATATCTATGTAGTTAATGTAACATCCCTATTTGCATAGTCTAGTAAATTATACTGTTCCGGTAACCGGAGTCGGTCCGGACAATTAAGGGGATTAGAACTACACTTAAAATAACTAAAGAAGCCATAAATACAAATAATTAGTAATTGCCAATTTGTTAAGTATAAATAAGAAAAACAGAACATAAGAGATTAAACGAGCCGAGAGTCACAGTGATGGGTGACCTTATCGGGAACGACTGCGAAGTCGATTTAAATTCAAATTTCGAACCGTAAAATGTGACGCCGCGGTCCTTAGGACCCTTATGAACATAGTGGAAAAGAGAAAATCACGAAAAAGAACTGTTAAGCCAATCAAATAATTAGGTCAGGGAGCCGGAAGAAATATGAAATTAATTGCAAATCGGGTTGAATCGGCGAGGGGCAATTTGGTTAATTGATCTCGAGAGCTGACTCTTGACCTAACTGTCAAATAAAATCAGATAAAAGAAAATTTCGGAGTCGGGAATTAAATTAAAGAACTAATAGAAAAAAAAAAGAAGAAGAAAATGAAAAAGAAAGTTAAAGCAATTGATGACATCATCATGATGATGCAACTATGACCTCATAATTAATTTTAATTTAATTAACTAATTGACTAAGTCAAATTAAAGACTAAAAACAAAATTGAAAAGCCAAATTTTATCTTCTTCTTCTCCTTGTTTTCCCGTAGCTTCTCATCTCTCTCCCTTTTCTCACTAAATCCTCCATGGCTACTTAATTTCAAGCTTTTAAAGCTTGAATCAACCCCATAAATCCCACAATTTTCCTAAATAAAACTTGTTCTTGGATCTTGACAAGCCTATTGAGAAGGAAATTTGAAGGAAAATAAAAGGGAAATTGAAGCTTGGGGAAACTTCACAAGAGGTCAGTGACAAATTCTTCAAATTATCTATTGAATTTTTGTTTAAGTACTTGATGTAAGTTAGAAATTAACTTTAAATGGAAAGCAAACAATTATTGAGGGACTATATATGAGTTCAACCAGCTAGGATTTATGTTTGAAATGGGTGATTTGATGCAAATTAGAAAGTGGTTAAGTGAGAATAAGTGAATGAGAACTAAATATGCATTTATAATTCAATAAATGAACTAAACATGGAAGTTAGGGTTTTGCACTTAGGGTTTAGAGACCAAAAATGTGAGAAACTTATAAATGGTGTTTTTGACCTAATGTGAAGTGAGAAATGGTCATTTGTGACCTAATGAAGTGTGTTGGAATGGTTTGAATCAAAGTCAAATTCGGATTGGGTATGAAGCATGACCAAAAGTCAATAAAAATGAAATTTTACAAGTTCAATTGATATGGGACCACTTGGGAATGAAAATAGGCACTAAATGACACAATTTTCATTTAGGAAGTATGCCCAAAAAGTGACTAAAACCTAGTGAACAAATTGACCAAAGTTGAGAAATCACAGTCTGCCTCTGCACAAACTGACCAAATGAACAGTGTTTGTTCATTTGGTCATAACTCGAGCTAGGCAGGTCAAAATGACCTGAAATTTTACTAGTGGTTAGATGAGATATAGACCTAAAACTTTCATGAGAAATATAAACCCAAATTATGCCATTAACCAAATCAAATTACTGAGCAAAGTTGGGTCACTGAATCTGCAGGACTGTAGAATTGTCATATGAATAGTAAAGTTTCAATGGCTATAACTCTCTCTAGAAAACTCCAATTGGAGTGATTCAAAAAGGAGAATAAACTTAAGACAATAAGGAACATTTTCTATGAAGAAAGTTTTGCCAAATTCCAACAGTAAACTGACCAATGAAACAGTATAATTAGGGACACTAAAACTGAAAATTTGACAATTTTGCCTAAAAGACCTAAGTTTTGAGAAAAGGACCAAAACCAACAAGTTTGGTGACCAAAATGTGGTATGTGGGTGAAGTTGGAGTTCCCATACCTATTAAGCCTTATAAAGTCAACAATTTGACTTGAATAGTGTAATGAATAGTAACCCGAAACACAAAATTTCAAGAACATCGAGTTTAGCACGTTAGAGCTGGGTAAAAATGATGCTAAATTTATTTTGGATTTATGTTAAGTTCTAGTACTGAAACATTGTAAAACTGTGTGTTTCAGTGGAAAAGAATACCGGGAAAGAACCCGAGGAATCGAGTCAAGGCCGATAGGCGACTCGCATCAGGTTTGTGCACAAAAATTTATAAATTATAGTTTCACAATGAAAATCGATTTGTTATACATTGTGAATTTGTTTTATTCATTATGAATTTCGAAAATGTTGTGTTGCCTATTTTACAATGGAAATTTGAAATGAAAATTATTTATTGATTTGTAAGGAATATTTGAACAATATGGTTTTGAATTTAGTTATGGCTTTGGAAATTTTATTTGAGAATTTGTGTGTTGCCTACTTTGGAAATGGAGATTTGAAATGAAGCTTGTTTAATTGTTGCATCAATTATAATTGAACATCATATTTTTAAATCGTTTTAATTCACACTTGGTATGGCAATATTAATATGTTCCACATCTACTTGTGGGGTGAGTTTGATATTTGATCAATTTCCTCCCTCTCTGGCTTCCCAGTCTGAGGGGCGAGTTTGGATGAGTACTCATTAGCTAGCTAGCCACCTCTCTCATTGATTTCGATTAGTGGGGGTGTTTGCCTTGTCGTGATGTACACACGGCATGTTCGGAAATTTTGTATCATGGCCTAAGTTGTGTTATTGTTTGGCAACAATATGTTTATTAAATTGTTTGATTAAATTTTGTGTTGTATTAAGCTTTGAAAATTATGATTTGTTATAAATGTGATTTGAAAATTTGAAATATGATTGTGAAATATTTGAATTATGAATTGTTCATGAATGTTTTAAATTATACATTTTATGTTTTATTGTGCACCACTGAGTATCTTTATACTCAGCTATAGCTTTAACTTGTTGTCGCTGATAGAGAAAAGGACATAGCAAAGAGAGTGAGTCACACAATGAGAGGAGCACGGTTGAAGAATTTCTGTACGGGTATTGTCTATACCCTGGTAGTTTAGTTTGATGTAAATATGATAGTATGCATATGTATCTCTGTAGTTTGAGCACTTGTACAGATAAAATTATAATAATATTATTTTTGAGATTTTGTGTTTGTAAATTTAATAGTGAATGTAAATTAAATATTTAAAATGCAATGTGCATGAGTTTATGAAATATTTTGAGTTATTAATTTTTGATTTGAAATTTGGATTTTGAGTTGAAGTGTTGCCATTGTTGTTGATTTGAAATTTGGTGGTTGCAAATGAAGTTGTGATTGAGAAAAATATTGTGAGTGTTTTTATTTTCAGGTTTTGAAGAACAGTTTTCTCAAAATACAGACGACACTCTACCAAAATTTTTGTAAAAATTGAGAAAATCTTAAATATCCAAAAATTTGATTTATGTTTGGACTTTAAATAAAGGTTTTTAATATTTGAAAAAAAAAAATTTTACCCATCAATTCCAAAATGAAAGAAAATTGTTTTAAAATCCCTTATAGTATATTTAATGGGTTACCGGTAGGTGAAGTACGGTAATTCATTAGGTGTACTATGGGAACATGTTACATCTTACGAGGAGTAGGGTGTGACAGTTAAACTCTAGGCACGTTTTATGTTGCATTCACAACTGTTAAAGTGCCATGGATGTTGTTGTGGTAATTTGGAGCAGTGTGCGTGCGTTAGCGTGCGTGAGATGTGGTGTTGGCTATGGATAGGATGGATAGTCACGGCTTGAGATCTTCACTGGGACCCGGTCCTTCGGGGTAGTCACGGCTTGAGTTCTTCGCTGGGACCCTGATTTGGTTTATTAAGCGAAAGTCCGGCTTGAGTTCTTCGCTGGCACAGGTTGGATTTAAGAGGGCTGTATAGGGGATCAGCTCCCATATATTATGATTGATATTACTGGGTGTGTGAGTGCTCCAAATTACCTTTTTGCTGTTATGATGTGACAATATTGCTGATGTTGCATTTCACTCTACAGGGTGTATTAGTTTTAGATAGTTATAGAAATTATGGTTAAAATTGATATTTTATTCTCTGAGTCGAATGCTCACTCCTGTTCAATATTTTTCCAGGCCACAGGAGGATATTTTTGAGGTTAACCTGCTTTTCTCTCTCGCAGGTCGTTTACTAATTTTTGTATAAACCTGTTAACTCTTAGAATTTCTGCATGTGTTAGAAATATTCATTTGAATTGGGTCTGTAATATAAAGTGCTATTTTGAGCCTGTAAACTTATTATTTTATGCATGTTGATGGACTGGATGAGGAAGCTGAGCTCCCATTTATTTTATATTGTTATGAGTATGTGGAGGGTGAGCTGAGCTCCCCACTTGATTATATATTATATTTACAGGTCAGGTGAGTCAAAAACTCCCCGTTGAAAGGTCCATTTTATGGCCGTACTCTGTCCGGTTGATTTCTTGAAATTGGGCCCAAATAGGCCTTAGAGTTGGGTTAAGGAATAGTTAGGCTTACTACGGGCCTCGGGGGCTTTAGGCTGGCCCAGGTCCTAGTGCTGGTCCAGCCCATAGGTTGGGTTATGACAAATGTGGTATCAGAGCTTAGGCTCCAGATTCATAGGGAAAAATTGTCTAAAGGTTGGGAAGAGTCTACTAGGAGTCACATGCGGAAAATAACATCCACATTCGTCTTGCATTGTCATCTTTGCTTATACATTCTGCTTCATATAATTATGTATAAATATGAGTCTATAGAGCTGTGTAACATGCTGTTTTGAATTTTGTGGGCCAATGCTGCTGAATTTCAGGAAAATGCGTAAAAGTAGGAGAGCTGCCACTGCACCAGAACCAGACGTGCCTGACGAGGTGTCAGCACAGGATGAGGCGCCTGCTCCGAGGAGGCGGGGTAGGAGGCCTAGAGCTGCTCAAGCAGAAGAGCAGCTACCACAAGTTAAGGATCAATCTTTTATGGCACAGGGTCCCATGGACCCAATGGCAGCTACTCTAGCTGGTTTGCAGAGGACCATCGATATGATGGCACAGTATATGATCCACCCTCCACAGCAGCAGCAGTCCACCGCACTAAGAGGAGAACCTTATAAACAGATAATCAATTTCAAGAAGTTGGTGCCTAGTACTTATGATGTGTCAGACGATGCATATCGGTTTTTGGATTCTTGCAGACAGGCAGGAACAGAATTGCAGTTGACTGACAGAAGACTTATAGAGTGTATGCAGCATGTCATGGGGCCTATGCCTAGACAATGGATGAATGATTACTTATTACCTCGAATGGAAGGTTTGTCGTGGACTCAGTTTGTGAAACTGTTCATCAATCGGTTTGTACCAGAGAGCTTCAGAGATCAAAAGCAGTGGGCCTTTGAGGCCTTAAGACAGAATGGCAGATCTGTAGATGAATATGCTACAGAATTTCTGGAACTGAGCAAGTATGCCCCTACAGCAGTAGCTACAGAAACTATGAAGGTGAAGAGATTCCTAAAGGGGCTTGATAGGAGGTATGCAAACCTAGCCATGATGTCTGATCAGTCTTTTGATGTGGTGGTTGATCGAGCCAGACAGATTGAAATTAGCTATGCTATGGATGACAGCGGAAGAGCAAAGAAAAATAGAGCAGAGGGTTCTTTAGGTGTTCCCCACATGGGTGCTCCGAATAGTGGTAGCCAGAGTAATTACAGAGGAAGAAGTAGGAACAATAAGAGTGGTTTTAGACACAAACCTCGAGGGTTCAGACCACGGTACGGATCCAGTAGTAGTCACAGTTCGGGGTACAGCAGTTCTGGGTCTGGTTCAGGATCCTCCTTGGCACCTTGTGCACAGTGTGGAAGAGGACATTCAGGACCTTGTATGATGGATTCAGGAGTATGCTTCAGGTGTGGCCAACCAGGTCACTTTGCTAGGGAATGCCCCGTGTTCAGTGAGCCACAGATGGGGTCACAGGGTTTTGTTGCAAATGTTCCTCGTCAGTTGTATCCTGATGCTTCCAACATGGCAGGCAGTCAGTTCAGTGGCCAACAGGGCCGAGGACAAGGGAGACGTGGATTTGGAGGTAGATCAGGAGGTAGAAGTCAGTATCAGGGTTCTGCTACTCAGGGTAGGGGTCAAGCTAGGTTTTCACCCTGACCCACCAGGATGCTCAGGCTTCCAATGCAGTTGTGGCAGGTATTCTTCTAGTCTGTTCCTATGAGGCTCGTGTTTTGATAGATCCGGGTGCTACGCACTCGTTTGTCTCCCCTGTGTTTGCCATGAGGTTGGGTAAAAACCCTACAACTTTAGAATGCCCTTTGTCTGTAGCTACCCCGCTTAGTGACAACATAGATGTAGATATGATTTTTCCGGGTAGCCCAGTAGTAGTGGATAAAAAGATCCTCCCAGTAGACTTTGTTCCTCTACCAGTGATAGATTTCGATGTAATTCTGGAAATGGATTGGTTAGCAACTCATTATAGCCACTTTAGACTGCAGGAACAAAAAGGTGTATTTTCACATACCTAGTGTGGAAGAGTTTAGCTTTAACGGTGACAGGAGCGTGGCTCCATATAATTTGGTATCAGCAATTAGTGCTAAGAAAATGTTGAGGCATGGATGTCAAGGGTATTTGGCATTGGTGAGAGATACATCTGTCGGAGGTGTCAATATGGAAAATGTTCCTGTTGTCAGAGAATTCATGGATGTCTTCCCTGAGGAGCTTCCAGGGTTGCCACTAGGAAGGGAAATAGAATTTTGCATTGATGTTGTGCCGAGTACAAACCCCATATCAATGTCGCCTTACAGGATGGCACCAGCAGAATTGAAAGAGTTAAAGGATCAACTACAGGAGCTTTTGGACAAGGTTTTCATACGTCCGAGCACTTCACCCTGGGGTGCTCCTATTCTATTTGTGAGAAAGAAGGATGGGTCATTGAGGTTGTGTATTAACTATAGACAGCTGAATAAGGTGACTGTGAAGAATAAGTATCCACTTCCTCGGATCGATGATCTGTTTGATCAACTCCAAGGGGTTAGATTCTTTTCCAAGATAGACCTGCGATCTGGCTACCATCAGTTGAGAATAAGGAATGAGGACGTGTCCAAAACGGCATTCAGGACAAGATATGGTCATTATGAGTTCTTGGTGATGTCTTTTGGACTCACTAATGCACCAGCAGCCTTCATGGACTTGATGAACCCGGTGTTCAAGCCATTTTTGGACCATTTTGTCATCGTATTCATAGATAACATTTTGGTATACTCTCGGACCGAGGAAGAACACGTGTGGCACTTGAGGATGGTGTTGCAGACTTTGAGGGAGCACCAGCTATATGCCAAATTTTCAAAATGTGAATTTTGGCTAGAAAGCATCTCATTCTTGGGACACGTGGTTTCTAGTGAAGGTATTCAAGTGGATCCCAAGAAAATTGAAGCTGTAACTGATTGGCTTAGGCCTGCAATATTCACTGAGGTGCGAAGTTTTCTGGGCCTAGCTGGCTACTATATGCGTTTTGTGCAGGATTTTTCCAGGATACCGGCTCCCCTAACTAAGTTGACTCGGAAGAATATTCCATTCATTTGGACAGATGACTGTGAGGAAAGTTTTCAGAAGCTTAAGGAGTGTCTAACCACCACCCCGGTATTGATACTACCGATGAGTGGTGAAGGATATACCGTGTATTGTGACGCCTCCTGAGTTGGCTTAGGGTGTGTTTTGATGCAGAATGGAAAGGTAGTGGCTTATGCTTCAAGGCAGCTGAAGAGGCATGAGCAAAACTACCCCACCCATGATTTGGAAATGGCGACTGTAGTCTTTGCACTAAAGATCTGGAGACACTACCTGTATGTTGAAGTGTGCGAGATATACACTGACCATAAGAGTTTGAAGTACATCTTCCAACAGAGGGATTTAAACTTGAGATAGAGGAGATGGATGGAGCTTCTGAAGGACTATGATTGCACCATCCAGTACCACCGTGGGAAGGCCAATGTAGTAGCAGATGCTTTGAGCAGAAAATCTTCTGGCATTTTGGCACACATTTCAATAGAGAAGAGACCGTTGATTTAGGAAGTACATGAGTTGATGGATCAAGGTTTAATCCTAGATCTTTCAGATGAGGGGGTATTGTTAGCTCATTTTTCAGTGAGGCCAGACTTGCGAGACAGAGTTAGAGTCTCCTAGCACAGAGACCAACAATTGATGAAGATCATAGAAAGAGTACAGCAAGGTGAAGGTGGTGAGTTTGGATTTGCCAATGATGGCGCCCTTATGCAAGGTTCTAGGATATGTGTGCCCGATGTGGACAATCTTAGAAATGAAATCATGCGAGAGGCACACTATACACTGTACAATGTCCACCCAGGCTCCACCAAGATGTACCATGATGTGAAAGATAGCTATTGGTGGAATGGCATGAAGAGAGACATAGCAGACTTTGTGTCCAAGTGCTTGACTTGTCAGAGGGTGAAGTTTGAACACCAGAGACCGTCAGGGAAGCTGCAAGAGCTCCCTATCCCAGAATGAAAGTGGGAAATGATTACCATGGATTTTGTGACTGGGTTGCCTCATACCACGCGAGGATATGATTCGATATGGGTAATTGTAGACCGCCTAACCAAATCAGCACATTTCTTGCCTGTGAAGATTACATATTCTGTGGCACAGTACGCCCGACTCTATATTCGAGAAATAGTCAGATTGCATGGAGTTCCTGCTTCCATAATATCTGACAGAGGGCCCCAGTTCACTTCTCAGTTTTGGAGGAAGTTGCAGGAGGCACTTGGCACACAGTTGAACTTTAGTACTGCTTTCCACCCTCAGACAGACGGACAGTTCGAAAGGACAATCCAAACACTGGAAGACATGCTTTGCATGAGTGTTTTGGATTTTGGAGGTCAATGGGATGATCAGCTAGCTTTGGTGGAGTTTGCCTACAACAACAGTTATCACTCCAGCATAGGGATGGCACCCTATGAGGCACTATATGGAAGAAAGTGTAGGTCTCCTCTGTGTTGGACGGAAATGGAAGAAGCGAAGGTGCATGATGTAGACCTAGTGCAGTACACTTCAGAGATAGTTCCTTTAATCAGGGAACGATTGAATATAGCTTTCGAAGAGGCGTAAGAGTTATGCACTGCATGCAGGGCTGTAGAGTTTGCAGTAGGCGACTATGTATTCCTGAAGGTTTCTCCAATGAAGAGAGTCATGAGATTTGGAAAGAAAGGCAAGTTGGCACCTCGGTATATTGGACCTTTTGAGGTTACTGATAGAGTTGGAGCAGTTGCCTACCGGTTGGAACTACCACCCAACCATTCTCACGTTCATCCCGTATTTCACATCTCCATGCTCAGGAAATACATTCCTGATCCTTCCCATGTGTTACAACCAGATGTAATAGAGCTGAAAGAGAACTTGACGTTTGAGGAGCAACCTGTAGCCATAGTGGACTACCAAGTGTGGCAGTTAAGATCTAAACAGATCCCTATGGTTAAGGTTTTGTGGAGGAGCCAGTCAGTGGAAGAGTGCACCTGGGAGTCAAAATGGGACATGCGTAGCAAGTACCCTTATCTGTTTAATGTGTAATCCTGTACTTTATTCTGCCTTGTGTGAAATTCGAGGACGAATTTTCTGTAAGGGGGGAAGAATGTAACACCCCTAATTTTTAAATTTATTATTTTTGGGTAAATATTGATGACTGTTTGGATGGGCCCAGGAGGGGCTGTGTGATGAGATTGAGTTGTGCGTGTATGATTTGTGAATATAGAAGTGCGTTTTGAGCCATTTTGCAGGTTGGGTAGGTCCTAGGTATAGGGGAGACTCTGCCGGATTTTCGGCACGACTTAGGACGTATTTGGTCTTTTCGTAGTTTGTATTGAGTCAAATTTACTAAATAATTGTAATAAAATTGTCAGGTGAGCCGGGACAGCCTTCTTCCTCCGCCTAGCCGCCACAGTGACCGCTGTCAAGTCTGTGAGTAAAATATTAATTTTAATTGTAATTTCACTATTATTATATGTTCAAGTATGCCCATGCATCACTTATATATATATATCTATGTAGTTAAACTCTAGGCACGTTTTATGTTGCATTCACAACTGTTAAAGTGCCATGGATGTTATTGTGGTAATTTGAAGCAGTGTGCGTGCGTTGGCGTGCGTGAGATGTGGTGTTGGCTATGGATAGGACAGGTAGTCACGGCTTGAGATCTTCGTTGGGACCCGGTCCTTTGGGGTAGTCACGGCTTGAGTTCTTCGCTGGGACCCCGATTTGGTTTATTAAGCGAAAGTCCGACTTGAGTTCTTCGCTGGCACAGGTTGGATTTAAGAGGGCTGTATAGGGGATCAGCTCCCATATATTATGATTGATATTACTGGGTGTGTGAGTGCTCCAAATTACCTTTTTATTGTTATGATGTGATAATATTGCTGATATTGCATTTCACTCTACATGGTGCATTAGTTTTAGATAGTTATAGAGATTATGGTTAAAATTGATATTTTACTCTCTGAGTCGAACGTTCACTCCTGTTCAATATTTTTCCAGGCCACAGGAGGATATTTTTGAGGTTAACCTGCTTTTCTCCCTCGCAGGTCGTTTACTAATTTTTGTATAAACCTGTTAACTCTTAGAATTTCCTCATGTGTTAGAAATATTTATTTGAATTGGGTCTGTAATATAAAGTGTTATTTTGGGCTTGTAAACTTATTATTTTATGCATGTTGATGGACCGGATGAGGGAGCTGAGCTCCTATTTATTTTATGTTGTTATGAGTATGTGGAGAGTGAGCTGAGCTCCCCACTTGATTATATATTATGTTTACAGGTCGAGTTAGTCAAAAACTCCCCGTTGAAAGGTCCATTTTATGGCCGGACTCTGTCCGGTTTATTTCTTGAAATTGGGCCCAAATGGGCCTTAGATTTGGGTTAAGGAATAGTTAGGCTTACTACGGGCCTCGAGGGTTTTAAACTGGCCTAGGTCCTAGTACCTGTCCGGCCCATAGGTTGGGTCGTGACATTGATTTTTTTATCAATCATGATTAATTATATAATTTTATTTTATTTATAATCACTTAACTAATTTTGTTCTAATATAATAAAAAATTAATATTTTATTACTTAATATAATTTTAAAAATAAATATTTATATTATCTAATATAACAAATAAAAATAATTTTCTTTTCTCTCCCCTCATTTTTTTCCACTGTTAGTTATGAAACTTCTTTGTAAAAATAAATAAAATTTTATTTATTTAAAATTAAAAATATCCCTTCACCTACTTTTTTTTTCTACTTTTTTTCTCTCTCTCTCTTTCACCTAATGTCATCCCATAATATATACACCCTCCACACAACTCTCTATCTCTCTCTAAAAAAATCTCTAAATAAAAGGTTATTTATTTTCATAAATAAATTTTATAAATATCGAAAAAATATAAAGAGAGAGATGGGAATTTTCTTTTTTGATTATATTAAATAACATAAATATTAATTTTATAATTATATCAAATAATAAAATATTAATTTTAACTAAATTAAGTAAAAAATAATCAACTAATTATAAATAAAATAAATCTATAAAATTAGATATAATTAAAAAAAAGAGAGAAAATATTAATTTTTTTTATTATCAAAGTTACATCACGTTAATAGGTAACATATATAATATTAATATATTTTTTCGAATTAATATATTTTTTTCAATGGGTATTGTCATGACAGCAACAATGTAATAAACAAATTAAGATTCATGTCACATCTTCAACAATATAAAAAAAATGATATTTTTTCACATCAATAATTGCATCAACGTTCATTTTATCTAATTTGAAATTAGACCATAATCAGTATTAAAATTTTAAATTAGACTAAAATTAGAAAAAAAAAAAACTATAATTGAAAAAAGTGTAAAGTTTTAGTTTTTTTTTTTTTTAATCATTTGGTCTTTTTATTATTTGGCAGCAGAATTACATGGTCTACAGCCCAAACACTTTGATAGATTAGTAGCCAATAGTCCCAGCGCGCCAGTACAAGAAGAAACAGACCCAAGGCTTAACCTTAGGGTTAGACAGGCATCCAATCAGAAACCATGACTAGCGATTACAACCGGTAAAATATTTACGAAAATATCATACCTGAATTTGTATTTGATTAATATTTTTAAATTTTAATTTTATATTAAATTTAATTAAAATTTATTATTAATTATCTGAATTCATTTTAAATTTAATTATTATTATTAAAAAATATTTAAATTTATTATATATTTTTTAATTAATAATTAATATAAAAATTTATTTTTATTGATAATTTATATTTTAAAAATTTAATAATTTTATAAAATATTTAAATTTATTTTATATAAAATAAAATATATAAAAATATATAAATATTACAATAAAAAATATATATTTTATATTTAATTAAATATTTATATAAATAAATTTGAGTAGTGAATATTCAATATGTACAACCGAACTTATCACAACTGAATCCATCTCAAACCCATCAACCAGTTGTCATCCCTAACCATGAGAGCCGGCAAAACAGAAAAGAAAGCGACGCAGGCCATAATGCAGCCTTGTAATCTCAAGCACTTGTAATAGTAGCTTGGACAATAGCTAATCTCAAGCACTTGTAATTTGGGACAACGTAACGCGGCCTTGTAATCTCAAGCACTTGTATTATTAGCTAGAACAATAGCTACAAGCACCTGTAATTATTGGGACAACATAAGGCAGCCTTCTTGAGACATTCATCAGTCGAAACAGTTATTCCCACCCAATTATGGAGATTTGGTTCGGGGATTGATCAAGAAGTCCACCATAAATTCTTCCACCCCTAAGTTTGTTCTCTCCATTCTAACATCTCCCAACAAGTAGCCATGGCCGCTGGTCCGGTCTGAGCAGAACAAGCAATTTTCAAGCAATGCATGCTATATTTCACCAAAGTCACACAGAGATAGGTTTATTGTTTTCATTGCTTAAAAAACTTCACTATGCTCTTATGGATTGGCCATGGGATCCAAAACCTCAAGCAATTCACCACCCATAAATATTAGAATTAAATTTATATATATGTTATACAATTAATTATTTTATAAATTAATATATTACTAATAAATTATATTAAATTAAAATTATTATTAAAAAAGAAAAAATTATGTAATAATAAATCACTAAAAAAAAAATAGGATTAGTAATCGACCGAATCAGTCACTAATCCATTAAAATCAGTTGCTAATCGATAGCAACCCATTCAGTCGATTGTAATAAGCCTTATTGCAAATAGTAATCAACAATCAAATCGGTTGTAAATAGCAACCGACAACTAAACAGCAATCAACAACTAAATCAGTTATTAAATTAATTATTTTTTAAAAAATAAAATTTTTGATAAAAAAAACTATTAGTTACTAGTAGCAACGGATTTAAAAATTTAAATAACATAATTAGATGCAAAAAATTTGATGTCTTTAATTTTGTAATTTTATAATTATTTTGTAAATTGGTTGCTATTTATAATTAATTTAGTAATGAAAAATCAGTTGCTAATTTAAAAAAATTATTAAAAAATTAAAATTTCAAAAAAAATTCAAATAAATAAAATTTGCAAAAAATACTAAATAAATTATTAATGAAAATTAGTACTAAAATTAATATAAAAATATTATAAAAAAATACTAATAATAACTATTATAAAAAATATTAACAAAAAATTAAATATAAAAATATACTTATAAGACAAATTACTAAAAAACTTAACATATATATATATAATAACAAATAAATTAATATTACAAATAATTTACTAACAAAAAATATATTTGTACAAAAATTTTTATTTTATGTAAAAAAATAAATTAAATAAAAAATGAGAAAAATGAGAAAGAAAGAAAAAGATGAAGAGGAAAATAGATTAGAAAAAAAAAAAGATGAAGAAAATAGGTTAGAAAGAAAAAATGATAATGAAAATATGTTAGAAAAGAAAAGATAATAAATAAAAAAAATGAAAATAAAAAAGAAGATAAAGAAAATGAAGAAAAGAGAAAAAAAATGAGTAGTGAGAAAAGAAAATGAGTAATAGTTTATATAAGCGAATTAACAATTGATTTTAGCAACTAATTGTTGGTTATTAATTTCTTTTAAAAATTGGATGGAAATTTTTTGGGAGGGGAGGGGGAATCTTGCAACTGATTCGTAATTAGTTGTAAAATCGATTATTAATAACAACCAATTTAAATCGATTGTAGAAACCAGTTGCTACAGCAACCGATTTATAAATTGGTTGCAAATTAAATTAAAAAAAAATGAGTGAAAATTTTTTGGAGAAAATATCGGTTTTAAAAATAGGTTGCAAATAAAAAAAATAAAAATTGAGTGGGAATTTTTAGAGAAAAAAAATCAATAGCAAAATCGGTTACAAAAATCAATTACAAATCAAAAAAGGAAAATAAAAAAATTAGGTCAGAATTTTTTGAGGAAAAATTGATTGCAAAAATTAGTTACCGTTAGCAACCGATTTGCAAATCGATTGTAAATAAAAAAAAAAAGAAAAAAAAATTGAATAAAAATTTTTGAAGGAAAAAATTTAGCAGCCGATTGACAATTGGTTGCAAAAATCGGTTACTATTAGTAACCGACAAGAAATTGATTATAAATAATAATTAATTGCAAATCCGTTATTAATTTTTGCAACTAGTTGCTAACTCTAGAGTCAATTAAAATAATTTTTCAATTTAACAACCGATTCCCTAAATCGGTTTCTATTAGCAACTATTTTTAAAATTGGTTGTTATTAGCAATAGATTTTAGAAATCAATTTTAAAATTAATTACTAATCGTATATTTATGATTTTTTTAATATTAATTAGCAATCGATTTAGCAATTAATCATAAATCGATTACTATTAGCAATCGATTTAACAACTAATTATAAATCGGTTGCTAATAACAACTGATTTAAAAATCGATTCTTGAATCTGTTCCTAAATTTTTTTAAAATTAATTATTTTATTGAAAAAATCAAAATCACAAAGTTGTTGTAAAATTGATTACTAATAGCAACCCATTTCAATCGTTGCAATAATCAATTACAAAACTGATTATTTTTTGTAGTGAATAAAAATAAATATTAATTTCATTATTACTTAATTTATTTAAAATTTATTTTATTTTACTTTATTACATTTAATATTTCTATGGAATTCTAATTACTATTTTTTATATCATATTAGACTTAATTTTACATTTAATTAAATTTACAAATAAAAAAAAAATCATCTCATTTAATATATTGTGTTCTTTATTTATATTTTGCATTTTAATAACTTAGTCTATATGCATATATTATCTCTTCAACCTCCACGGTCTATGAGCTTGGTCTAATAACAAGCACTCAAAGCTGCTTAGAGATAAATCCTTCCTTTGTAACCCTCTGCAGCAAGTTGAGCATGTATCTTGCTTGTTGCCCGAATAGGGCTTTCTTGATTTATCTTTGAAAAAAAAAGAAAAAAAACCAAGAGAAAAAAAAATGTCCACTATGAAAATAAGTCTATAAATTGATTTTTTTGGATGATTTAGAAGTGATAGTAATATAGTTACTAAATACATATGCTTGACTGCATACAGAACCATAATGTACTCACACGAGTAAAATATACGTGTGTGTGTATATATATATATATCAACAGAGCTAGCATGCATGGCCACCCTTTTTCTGCTTATTCATGTGAACATTTGAGTATGATTAAAGACAAACAACTAAACGATGAGCTTTAGAGTCCACTTCTAGATGGAATCAAATAAATAAGAAAAAAGACGCTAAGGATAACCTTTTAGCTCTCTAACGGAGGCACAAGAGAGGGTGTTGAAAGCTCAACGGGAGGTAAGAGAGGAAGCCTTGGTGTCAATGGCTGCACTGGCTCACTGAATGGTTCTAATTTCTCTGGATTCTGAGGTATTTCAGGCACCACAGGGGGTGGATCAAATATTGGCACTAGTGGTGGTGCTAGTGTAAACACCGGTGGTATATCTGGTTGTGTTGGTGCATCAAATATCGGGACTAGTGGTGGTGTTGGTGTGAACTCCGGTGGTATATTAGGCTGTGGTGGTGTATCAAATATTGGCACCAACGGTGGTGCTGGCGTTAAATAAGGTGGTATATCTGGCTGTGTTGGTGCATCAAACATTGGCACGAGCGGTGGTGCTGGAGTTAAAAATGGTGGTAAATTTGGTTCTGTTGGCGGAGGAAATATTGGGAATAGTGGTGGTGCTGGCGTAAAATATGGTGGTACATCCGGCTGCGTTGGTGGATCAAATATTGGGAATACTGGTGGTGCTGGCGTTAAATATGGTGGTAAATCCGGTTGTGTTGGTGGATCAAATGCTGGGACTAGAGGCGGTGCTGGAGAGGCATCATCTGGGGGTGATAGCCATGGAATTATTGGTGATGGTACCAGTTCAGGTGGGGGTGGTGAAGGGACTAGTGGCGATGGTGGGAATATTATTGGCATGTCAGGAGATGGAAACAATGGAGGGGGTGGAGATAGAACTAGCGGTGGTGGTGGCAGAGAAGGCGGGGGCGGGGATGGTGGTGGAGGAGATGGCGGGGGTGGAGAAGGTGGTGGCGGAGATGGCGGGGGTGGAGACGGTGGTGGGGGAGATGGCGGTGGAGGACAAGGTGGTGGCGGAGATGGTAGCGGAGGTGATGGAACTACAAGAGGTGGAGATGAAGGTGGCGGGGATGGAACTAAAGGAGGTGGTGATGGGACAAGGGGAGGTGGCGATGGCACTACTAATGGTGGTGGTGGAGATGGGAGTAGTGGAATTGGAGGAGGAGAAGGCACAATAGGTGGTGGCAAAGGTGGAGGCCTCCGTGGAGGGGAAGGCCTTGGTGTAGGGTTGAATGGGTTATCGGGCGAAGGGTAAGTAGGGAAAGGCCATCGGCCACACGTATCAAATAGGTATAAAAAGAATGGGTCACAGCGAGACGGTCTATTTCCATGGCGGCTTCTTGATCTATTGCCTCTGCTCCTTCTGCTTCTCTGTCTTCTTTTTTCTTCTTCTTCTGGTTGTTTACCATTCTGATAAGCAGTGGCCTCAGCGAGAGAATGGGTAATCAAAAGCAGTGAGAAGAGAATCAGAATCACTAGTTTTACCTTCATGTCTGATGTTTCGCTCACAGAGCTTGGTTATTTTGCTGTTCTTGTTCATAACTCGTGCATGGCCACACTTATTATATAGTAATACCATTTTTGTTAATTGTTATATTAGATTATAAATGAACCCAATTATGGTGAAAATGTGCATTTAATATTTGCAGAAGATGGTAAGAGATAAGAGTGAAGAAAGGCCAGCTAATATTTACGAGTTTCAAGAGAGCTTGTTAAATTTAGGCAGGAGAAACAGAGTAGTTGAAAGGTGGACGAAATGGGTTATGAGTAGAGTTTCTTCTACACAAGAGTAGAGTTGCCTAGTTGTATGTGCCATTTTTGACAAGATGAAAGAATCATGTATAAATGCCCTGGAGTTGGCACGGCAGGCATGCTCTTCCTTGTTTGAATGGAAGGCCGCTCCTCTGTGCAAACATTTATTTCTCTCAGTCTCGGCGACTGAGAAAATGGATAATATTATATCCCCAAGTGCTTTAGCAAATCACTGAACATTGTTGCCGCCTTAGTATTACACCCTCAAATTTCATTGATTTTTCTTATTAAAATTTTGTATCGTTATATAAAAGTTTCGATATAATTTAATTTAAAAATGAATGTTGCTGCTGAGTTAGAGATATTGGGTAAGGCCGAGTTAGCTACTCAAGATTGAGAATTTAAAAAAGCCTGCGCAGTGATCTGCCAATTGCCAATCCGCAACCCAAATGAATCGTAATAAGTCTACATGCTAACACAAGCAATTGCAAGGTCTCACATGGGTCATGGGCTCATAGCTCTCAGCCCAAAACCAGCAATAGCTTGCAAATGTAAAGGGATCAGTCTTGAGTCTTGAACCAACTAAAAAATGCACAATGCCAAGGTCACTGTCTCTAGCAAATATGAATAATGTTTAAGTTAAAGTTAGCCAATAATTTATTTGGACAATGAGATCCCACATGATTGAGAGCTATATCTTTTGCCAAGATCTTCACTGCCATGGAATTGAGAGGCATGTCTAATGTCTTTGTCTTTTCTGTTAAACCCACCATTTTTTTCAAAGATAATTCCTTAATCATCAACTACAATACATTAAACTGGGAAATTTATATATAAACAAAATGAAAACACAGGGCTCAAAGTTTACAACATGGTTGTCCTTATTATCTTGGTACACCAACAAGATCTGACCTTGCATGTTTTCTTTATCCTTTTCCTCTATGTTACTCACTATTATAATTAATCAAAACGTTAATATATTAATATTTCAATGATAATAAACTCTCATTCCGACGAAAAAAATAATAATATATTTCCTACCCGATTGCTCTTATAACTAAAAATATATATATCAACCACTTAATAAAGTTATATTCGAATTCTTACTCTCTTTCTACTAATATTATATTTATTTTATAATATAAAAATTAATAATTTTAATGATTATCAAGGAATTTTAACAACCCAATTAGTTAAATTATCACTTGGATAACTATCAATAATAATAATAATAATAATAATGTTCTAACACGGAAATCGGTGATAATTTTATTTATTTTGAAATTCGGTGCTAATTTTATTTTAGATAAACAACAAATTGTACCAAATTAAGGTCCTTAATCATGGAAGAATAAAAGGGGAGCATGTGATTAGTGAAGAGTCAATGCTTGATTAATGCCAATGGGCTACTAAAGATTAATTATGGAGTGTTTGTGTCGTCTTCTGTATAGCCATATCCAAAGGGGTTGACGATATAGCTTGAAAATGACTAATCAAGTGATGATTAGCCATCTCAACTCCTTTCCATTTTCAGCCCTTGCCTTCAATTTTATAGATACATGGAGCAATCCCACTTTCCCATTTTCTCATTATATATTTTCATTCCTTTTTTGATCATATTGAAAAAAAATAATTATTGGCTTTCTATCTATATTATTCACATGATATTTGTGATTAATGTCATTGGTAAAAATTATAACAAAATATTAAAAAAATAATTATTAAGAGAAATTGGAAAAAGAACTATAAAAAATAATTATTAAGAGAAAGTGGAAAAAAAGGAAAAACTATCACAATCATAAAGATATGAATGCAACCCAAAATGCAGGTAATCACATTTTTCTTGCCTTGCCTGCATGTCAAGCCAATTGTTGACTATTACGCTTCATTTGATATGATGTGAATGAAAGATGGAATGAATAATTTTTAAGGCATTCAAGATTTTATAATTTTTCCTCTCATTTATAGAATAAATAGTTTCTTAATCCCCTATTTAAAAAATTAAAATTTTGTAAAAATTTAATTTAATTTTTTTTATTAATTTTTATGTTTGAAATGATAAACTTAAAAAAATTATTTTAAAAATAATAAAAATCAAACATAATTGTGTGAGAATTCATTTAATTTTTTCTAAAAAATAATTTATTTCAAAAAAAATAAAAAAAATTAAATTCTTTAATTTTAAACATAAAATTTACAAAAAAAAATCAATTGAATTGAATTATAATAAAATTTTAGTTTTTAAATAAGGAAATAAATTTTAATTTAATGATATTTAAAGTTGTGAAGTTTTAAATTCAAATTTCAATTAGAATTAATAATAAAAAAAATTATTTATGAAATTATTAGATTAAAGTTGAAATGATATGATAATAAAGGAAGAATATAAGTTAAAATCCACTCTATTTTAACAATTAAAAGAACGTTACCTTTACCAATCAAATAATTTATTCACATTTTATTTGTTGTTTATCTTGTGTCATCACATGATTTAGTGCAAATTTACTACTAAAACTTTTAAAATGATTAATTATCTTTTTGATTGAACCATTAGTAATTAATTAATAGCATTTTAAAAAATCCAGGATTTAAATTTTATTATAATATGGGATTGATCATATGTTTCACAAATATAATTTATAAAATTAATGAATTTTAATTAATAATATTTATATAAAACCATCTTTATAATTGTAAAATCTGAAAAATAAAGACATGACCAAACAATTGTAAGGATTATCATAAACTTACAAAGATAAGAATTTTCCAACTAATATGGCAACATCTTTTAAGCAAGCACATCTCTCTCAAATTTTAAATAAACCACATGATTTGATGTCCACTTGTCCCCCTTCCATAACTTCACTACAGGTTAAACTCTTGGTTTAGAGTTCTAAGGGAAAAAAAGGAAAGTGCTTTCTGCTTTCTTGGTTTCTCTGCAACAGTCTTTTGTCCTTTCTTGCAAGCATAAAAATATAGCCAAGCAAAATCAAAGTTTTAAGTTTGATTAAAACACCAAAGAACCTTCGGTCTTTCTAAAGAAACGGGACATGAATCTTCTTGCACTGTTTCTGCCCATATGGGCATTGTCTAGCACATTTTTGTTTTTCTTGCTTGATGCCAGACCTGAGTCCACACTCTCTCCCATTTCTGGACCTTCCCTTCTTGCTAGGAAAGAACCTATTTCACTCTTTTCTGCAAAAATGGAAGCTCAATCTCCAGGTATGTCAACTATGGTCATTTGGTATTTTTTTTCATGGAGATTTACATTATGGGTTTTGAATCTTGAACCTTTACTTTTATTTTTGTCATAAATGTATGCTTTATTTGATGTAATGGGTAAATGGCTTTGCTTTGTTTTGCTATTCAAATTCAAACTCTAGTGCAATCATTCGATTTAGTGTAGATTTCGTCTCAGTCTCTGCAGTTTCTGGTTATTGGGTAAATGTAGAGAAGAAAGAGATCCTACAATTTGGAGCCAATAGAATGCAAAGTGCACCAGAATTTAACTTTATACCATTCGACTTTGCAATAAGGAAAAAAAAAAGGAGCACCATGAAATTGTGTGTTATTTTCTTTTTTCCCTTTTCTTCAGGCAGTGTCTCAGCAGATGGTAAAGGGACTACTTTTGTTGGTTGATTCTGTAGGTTAAATATAATTTATTGGTTTGGTAAATGCATTTCTCTATTCTTTCCTGGAAATATTTGAGATCTATATTTTATTCAGTTTTCATAATTTGCTGCAAAGATCATTATCTTTCCTCCTTGAATCTTTTTTATCTTGTGATGATATTTTTGAGCTCTTTTTTTTTTATTTTTATTTTTTTTATTCCAATATGCAATATATTTTGTTAATGCTCTTTTCCTGGTTACCCAGGACCGCCTGTGGCTCCTATGGTAAAAATAGTGCACCACCAAGATTTGAACAAGAGAATCCTCATAGCTCTAATTGTTGCTTCTTCTGTCCTTGGAGGAATCTTGATGTTTCTGTCGTGTTTCTGGATCCACAGAATGAAAAGCTCTAAGAACTCTAACTCCAAAGGCAAACAAAATTTTGGTATATTCTCTGTCACTTTCACATTGATTTACAGCTTTTCCTTGCTAACAATTAACCACAGTTATGCTGATGTGTCCAAAATTTTCTGTTTATTTGTTTAATTCAATGTTAAGATGCTGGAAATGGGCATTCCTTGAGTCCAATTCTGGATAAATTTAATTCCTTGAAGATGGCTAGTAGGAAGGGTTCCATTGCTGTGATGGAATATCAGTTGTTAGAAGCTGCAACAAACAATTTCCAGGAAAATAATTTATTGGGTGAAGGTGGTCATGGACGTGTCTACAAAGCTCATGTCAATGACAAACTCGTTGCAGCAGTAAAAAAACTGGAGGGCACAGGACAGGATGTACAAAGAGAATTTGAGGTAATGTCATGCTGAAATTGGTTTGAATATCCGTTGCTGGGTGTATGAAATCTCATTAGGTTCTTTCTTCCAATTTCAATTGTAAGTGCAGAATGAGATGAAGTGGTTGACAAAAATTCAGCATCAGAACATAATTTCTCTTTTGGGTTACTGCATTCATGGTGAAGCGAAGTTTCTTGTGTATGAAATAATGCAAAATGGGTCTTTGGAAAGTCAATTGCATGGTATACTTCCTTAGAAGAAAAAACAATGAAAGATGTGAATTTATAAATCCTTTTGCTTATTGATGTTATTGATGTACATTTTAGGACCAACACATGGATCAGCATTAACTTGGCCTCTCCGTATGAAAATTGCTGTTAATGTTGCAAGGCAAGTGCAATGCTTATTTGTTGCCTTTTGTACTTTATTCTCTTTCTTTCTCTTTTTCTTTTCCAAAGAAAATGTTGTGCTAACTAGTGGTCACCGGGATTGATGACTTGACGTTGACCAGGGGACTAGAGTACCTTCACGAGCATTGCAATCCTCCTGTTGTCCATAGAGATATAAAGTCATCAAACATTCTTCTGGATTCCAACTTCAATGCCAAGGTAAAAGATATATATAACAGCTTAACAAGTAATTCGATCCTCACCTGTGCATGTCTATTACTTTTTATGATGCCAACTAGAATTATTTCCTTCATTGAGTTCTTGTTCAGCTTTCAGACTTTGGCCTTGCTGTAACTTCCGGAATCGAAAAGAAAAACATAAAGCTTTCAGGAACTTTAGGTTATGTTGCCCCAGAGTACCTTTTGGAAGGTATGTTAAAATTGTCTATAATGCTGTGAAGGTTAGAACTTTTATTCTGTTTCATTGCTTGTGCTATTGTCGTTCCATCACATGAAATAGATCACTCCTGATAGAAATCTTTGTTCTGGCGCCATCATGAGAATTGGACTTGAAATGCTTCTATGTTATAGATGTTTTTGACATAGGAGTATGTTTGTGGGAAAGGCATTTTATGAATTCCAGTGGTCCACGTGATGTCACAAAATGTACCAAATGTTTAAAAAGTTTATGTGGCATGATCTTTTTCCGCAATTCCTACTTTTAAAGGATTGAAAATGAGTATTCTTGCTTTCTTTTTCTTTACATAATCTGTTTGCTTAGTTAAGTTCATAATGTACAGAATACAGATAATTTTTCTATTCCTCAAATACAACTCCTTATGTCTGTATTTAATTCTTTGACCTAGAATAGCATTAATTTGTTGTCATCATTCATCATTGAGGTTATAATGAAGCTAACATGTGTTTCTGCAGTTAGAATGATATTCAAATTTCTTTGAGAATGCCCATCCAATTTGCTGTGGGATCAAGAAAGCTTGTAAAATCAATTAGTACCATGTCCTTTAGGCTTGTTTTGCTACTGAAACTAAGAAAATATTCCTAAAGAATCAAGTGAGAGCTGTTGAATGAGGCATGTATTGCTATGATTCTGCTGTTTATAAGAATGTTGACAATGAATTCAAGGAGAAGTATATGGTGACTGGCCTAAGTCCTTTATAAACACATCCATATGATTTGAAGAGAAAGAAGGAGGCCCATCCTTTTTCCTTTCTGAGAACATTGGTTTTTATAACGAATATTTTTTCTACTCTTTGATGCTGCAAGATTGAGGATTCCAAGTTAAATATCTCTGGCATTTAGTTTTTTTCTTTGATGAATTGTGAGACCTAATCATATATGCTTTTGGAGCTGTCCAGGTAAATTAACTGATAAAAGTGATGTCTATGCCTTTGGAGTTGTTCTTCTGGAGCTACTCATGGGAAGACAGCCAGTGGAAATGATTTCAGAAGATCAATGTCTGTCTATGGTAACATGGGTAATTTTCCTTTAAAACAAGTGTAGCTGTCACCTCTAAGGTCATCCCTATTAGGATTCCAGGCTTGTGGAGCTTAACTGTACTCCCATTTTTGACATGTAGGCCATGCCTCAGCTTACTGACAGATCAAAGCTTCCTCATATTGTGGACCCTGTTATCAAGGATACTATGGATTTAAAGCACTTATATCAGGTACATTACATACATCGTAACAGAACACTGTCATTTTTGTGCTTATTTTTACTAGTTGAATTATAAATTATCATTGAGCAGGTAGCTGCGGTGGCAGTATTATGCGTACAACAGGAACCGAGTTATAGGCCGCTGATAACAGATGTTCTGCATTCACTCATTCCTCTTGTACCTCACGAGCTTGGAGGGTCACTAAAAGTAACAGAACCTCTTCCTCCTGCCCTGCATTCTCAACAATGATGATGGAATATGCAGCTACATTCGTGTTCTTCATGATCATTCTTTTTTCATATGACTATTTCCTTCATAGATTCGAATGTGTGCAAATCATCACTGGAATTTTTTTTCCCTGCCACCACGGTTGTAAATTAATTGAATCAAATGTGATTTGTCCATGTTAACGTTCTTGTAATGGTGTATTTCCAAGAACTAGGTTCAGTGAGATGTCCTCTTTGGAGGCAAAAATGGCAGGAAACTTGAAGTTGATTGAACTTAATAGTGCCATTCTTTGATGTTGTGACTTGAATTTGCGAGGTAAATGATATGCTTTCAACTACTAGACTCAGCTATGGATTCATCTCCATTGTGAACTGATAACAAACTGGACTTGAACCATCTTTTTATTAGGTGGTTCACAGCTTTAATGACAACAATAAATCATGCCTCTTTCTGTGATAGTGTTAAATCATATGGTCCTTTCACCGAAAGAATGGATCAATTTAATTTCTCAACGTCAATCTTGTGAAATTTAATTTCTTTGAGGCTCGTGTCAGTTTGGGATGAACAGAATTGGGTTAATTTTTTTAAAAAATAAATTAAATTAATTTAAAATTCTAATTCAGTTTGATTTTGTTTTCATAATTTTAAATTTAATTAATTTGATTTATTTTAAAAAAAAATCAGAAAAATAAAACTAATATAATCTAAATTAATTAAATATACAAGTTAAATATGTTCATGTTTAGGTGAGTTTCTTCGACTAAACCTGTTCTGCTCAATTTTACCTTAAAACCAAATTATCCAATAAAATCAAACTAAATTAATTCAATTCAATTTTCTAATTTTATATTTTAAAAATTTTGATTTATTTAATTTAATTTAATTAGCCTGCAAGCCTCTGGGCTTGGGACCTAATGCTGAGGCTTAAATTTTTGGTAAATACTCAGCCTGACCATTCCATGTCCACCCCTTACATGCCTAGACCTGATCAAGCCTAACCTTTCAATGAAGTTTGGTTCAAATTAATTAGCTCCATTTATTAAAAAAATTCTACACCAAGAAAAAAAAAAAAAAAAAAAGAAAACCCACATCTCCATATGATATAAGTATAGGAGATATTGTCAAAATGCATTGTCATATACATTTGGGAGATGCAGGAATATGACATCCACCAACAATATATAGTTGACAATGCACCAGAAACAGAACAGTAAAAACAAAAATTAGTACAAAGGCCTCGGCTACAAGCAAGGCAAGAAGGCAAGTCTATTCATCTATTGACATTATTTTAGGGTTTTTTTAATCTGATTTATTACGTGTTGCATGCAATCCAAGGATTTCTTGAAGTTCTCAGCAAAGGATGTTGACTTAAAATGCCAAGAAGATGAGAGAATCTTCTCCAATATCCTGCTAAGAATCTAGTTTTGTTGGGTTAACAACAATAGCTGCTGTGCAAAATCACTGAAATGATGTCTAAAAAGCTCAAGCATATTCCCAGAAAGTACAAATACAGAGCTACGTCTCTTACTACATTCTATCTAATAAGACATCATAATACATAGTTGAGAAGAATTTCTGTCACTGATCATTTGTGACTGACAATTTAATCAATGCCTGTCATGGCAAAAGCTGACTCAAAGTTGTGCAATCTGCTGGAACTCATTATTTTAATGCCTAATAAATTTCATATACTAGCCATGATATTATCAACCAATCACAGGATTATAACCCTAAAATGACAACAAGTATTACTTGCTTCCCTTGCTTCATCTTCCTGCAACAACATCTCTCTATTATGATTAGAAAAGCATGGCCATATCAAAGTGGCTCTGCACTAAAAGCGCTAAGAACATGTTCGTCAAGATTGTTCATCCTGGAGGACGCAAAGAGCTCCATGACAGACCTATTCTTGCATCAGAGATCATGCTCAGGAACCCAAAATGCGTCGTTGCCTACCCACATATCTTCCAGGAGCCTTGGGCTATTGTTCCACCGGACACCATACTGATGCTAGGCCAGAAATTCTATGTTGTACCCATGAGCACCGTCAGAAAGCTTCAGCGATACCCGCTTAAGTTCCGTTGCAATTCTCCTGTTCCAGATGTCCATAGCAGTGAGGCTGATAATAAAGAGAAGGAGGAAGATAATTGTAAGGTCCTCTTTTCTGCTTGTGGGATTTGTCTGAACAAGAACACGAAGGCAAAGGATTCAAGGAGGGGAAGTTGCTTGTCTAATGGTAGATGCCTCGTGTGCATGTTTAATGGCTTCAAGAAGAAAGTAAATGGTGAAGTATCATCATCAAGCAGCAGATTCTGTTCATCCTTCTATGGGACCAGGAAGAGGAACAAGGATTTGACAACAGGATCACCAATTAGATCATTTACAGCTTATGATCATTGGCAACCAGCTTTAGAGAGCATCTGTGAAGAATAAAGCAATTATTCAATATCAATCCTATCGGGTTGATTCCTTACTGTTCATACTTCATATTACTGAAAATGTGTAAAAGCCCAAAGAATTATTCCATCAAGGGAATTTTCTGATGATATATAAATAAAATTTTACTGTATAATCGATCTTAGTTATTATGAGGATCAGATCACGACATGGATCTTTGTATCAAAACAATGGAAAGAATATCATTAATTAATCAACCGCTGTAGCCCATGAACATATCAATATTAGTCTTGACACATTAAATATCCAGATCCTGATCAGGTTAATTTCAAGAAAAGTTGGCAGTTTTCTAAAGTAAACTACATTATATAAAAAATATATATATTAATAAAAAATTATACTAAAAATAATATAATAATATAAGAATTAAATTTTCTTTTTATAAATATATTTTTTTTAAATGGAGAGACTAGCTATACCACCCTTGCAAAGCATCATTAATCTGCCTCATTATGCTCATTCCTCGAGCGGACATTTTAGAGGTGATGATTCCAGCTTCATCAAAAGTCAGTTCCCCACAAAATAAAATCATTAATCCATCTGAAAAAAAATAATATCATTTATAGCTGCCGCTGAGTTTTAACTCAATAATATTAAAGTAACTTTCTGTAAGGTTTCAAATAATATTAGTTAGATAAATTATATTGAAAAATAAAAAGCTTTTGGAACTCAACTTCCATTTTATCCAAGTGTGAAGGCTTCAATTTGAAGGGGGTACCTTGCAAGGGTAAAAGTGTGAAAGGCGATTAATAGTTGGGCAGGAGATCATGAATTTAAATTTTAATAATTTTCACATTTTTTTAAAAAATTTTGAAAATACTTAAAAAAAAGAAAAATGTGGAAAATTTGAGATTTAAAATTAAAATTTTAATTAGATAAAATTAAACCGTTATAATTATGAATTTTGAACTGTGACAAAAGATGAATCTTTTAATTAAATTCGCCTTTTTTTTATAATTAGAAAATAAAAAAAAAAAAGAAAGATGACCATCCAGTTTATGACTTTCATGTACATGAGGTCCCTCCTCTCTATTGCTATGCACATGTACCGTCTGCATCAGTTGCTTTGGCTAGAAACATAAATTTCATGAGTAACCTGGTGTTTGGATGCAAGGACTTGAAATCTCATTGTGAATTTGAAATCACTTACATAATATTTAAAATATTAAAATTAAATTCAAATTTGTTATTTTAAATTTTAATATCCAAACACAATAGAAGTTAAAATTAAAATTCCATGAATATGAATTAATTTTTTTTCAATATTATTTTCAATCTATTTTTGAAAATATTAATTTAGGGCTTTAAATATTTATAATAAAATAAACTTTAATAATATCTTGTGAGATTAGACATAAGGTTGTTTTATATATATATAATAAAAACAAAAACAAAATTTTTAATTCATATTATTTTAAAAAATAGACATAATTATGCCAAGAAAAATTTTTACTAACGAAAAAAAACAAATAGGTGTTGGTTAGGCAGACCTTTTTCGGCCCCACTTGTCACTGTCGCATGAAAAATTGGCATCTATAAGGTCGAAACGAAGGCCGAAAGCTGGAGATGGGTTCTTGAAAATTTTCTTGCACAGGGTGGGAACAAGATTAAAGAAAAGGAAAAAAAAATGAAAAGATAGATGGAAAAGAAATTGCAAGAACCAGAAAAGCAATCCCAAACCGGCTATATCAATCTCAAGAATCTTCCTCCTCTAGATCCGCGCACCACCTCCTACTCCCAGCAGGTACACAGCAAATCAAGAAAAGAGAACCCTCTCTTTTGCTATCTGAATCTTGAGCTAATTCTGCTTTGTTTTTTCAGGTTAGGAAAATCAAAACAGTTGCCAGGTATGTTCCTAAAGCTGTTAAGCCAAGCCCCAAAGAAGAGGGAACCAAGGCAGGGAAATTGTTTGATCATGAGGCAAACACAGAAGCAGATTTGTTAGCTGATAGAAATCTAGTATATAATAAGAATAATCCCAGAGATGATGAAGATGATGCTTGTAATTGCTGTATCAAGCACATGATAGACTCTAATAACACCATCTCCAAGACCCAAACGCAAAGCAAGGTGGTTTCTGAGACCAGCATGGATGATAAAGCCTTCCATAATAACTCAGGTAATTTTGATTTGGTTTTCTTTTTCCCCTTATGGGTTCCTATGTTTACCCTTAGATTTCCATCATTTACTTGGCGATATTTGCGTTCGGTTCCAATTGATTGCACCAATGTCATTAAACTCGGCTCGCACTGACTGAATGAGTTAGTGGGCAATAGTTCAACTAATAAATTAAATATATATTAATTGAAAACGCATAAAAAGGCATCGTTTCTAGCTTAATGAAGGAATTGGTCCGGATCGAGCGGGTTAGGGCGGTTCTTGCGGGTCAAGCAGTTAAAGGCTGGCTCAGTTGGTTATTTTCGATTCTCTTTCAAAAGCAAATTTGGACTGACTTTAGATTCGATTCACTTCCAAATCCACCCACCACTACCAGTCCAATCAAGTTCAATTAACACTGTTCTGCACTTCTTTTGAGGGTATGCTGTTATTTTTATGAAAAAAAATAGTGGTCACCTTTTTGAGACTGGTGCTGTTTTTGGCATTTGATTGGTTTTCTGAGGGTACTTCATTCAAGTACAGAGAGGACTAATTGAAATCGGACTATTTTTTTTTAAGGTTGAAAGATAGGGAAATTTCATTAAATTAAGGGTTAATACTCTCGAATAGAAAACCGACCAACAAAGCTCACACCTAAAAGCCATCCAACCAGAGCAACGGCCTTTGTTGGATAAAAAACCACCAACTTCGATGATATGCGAACAGAGTCAACGGGCAAAGTTCATATTGCTTATGCGTTTTAGAAGGTTAGGCAGCCAACTGAAAGAGCCTTAGGCAGCCAACTGAAAAAGCCTCTGTTAAAAGACCCCTAAGATGTACGTCCTCACGGCGACAGAACACCCCCCTGTGGACTAAATCAGATAGCCAAATCCAAGCCTATGCATAGATTCTCTGGACAACTCTAATAACATCGCAGGTTAATCAACTAGCTCGCTCGCCGGTCAGCATTTCACCTGCATGCAATACAATCATTGTACATAAGTCGATTTGAATTAGGGGGTGTAAGAGGAGCTTTGGCCCCTAACATTAGTAGTTTTTTTTTTGTAGGTGTATTAAAATTTTAAACTGCTTAACTTTCAATACGCCTATAACTATCAAATGAAATGTGAGCAACGGTGTAACATCAGATCTCAAAGATAGTAAGTCTTTCTTACGAGAGAATGTTTTTTTTCAAAGATTTTACATATATTTATATGTAAAACTGAGATAGTTACATTTCATAAATTTTTAACAATAGTAGAATAGCTACACTTTATTTTTCTAAAGGTGTGAGAAAAGATAAAACTAATTATTAATAAAAAATAAGTTTAAAAATTATGTAATTAATCCTTTTTTGTTAACTCAAGAGATTTCTGACTAAATTCTTCGTGAGACCCTTTTATCTCTTTCTTTTTTGAGCTTGGGCTATAGAAAAATGAGAAAAAAGAATTAAGAAGAAGAAATTAATAACAACAGGTTTTATTATGAGACAGTTCATGATGTTTATATTGATCTATTATGTGCTTCTGAATCTAGCATTGGGATTTCTTTATTTTTTTAAGAATACTTAGTTGGAGTCTTATTCTACCCGTATTGAATAAATGACTTTTCCCAAATGAAATGAAAATTGAATTCATGTAATAGGAGAGAGATTTTCCATTCCTTAGCCTGAAAGATATGTGGCCATGAAACAGGGATTAAGTTGAACAAAATTAATTAGGTAATAGAGTTATGGAAACACTTTTTTGTTAATTAGTTTCTCAATTTTTTTATCAGCTTCTCCAAAAATTTATAAAAAAATCTTTAATATGGGTAGTAAATTTTAATTTTTTATTTATTGGCCCTCAAATTTTCCTTCCACCTTTAATAATTTATAGTTTTTTTATTTAAATTAAAGTACAAAAGTTATTTATAAATTAAAATTTTATAGTTTTTACTTGATTATTATTAAATAAGTATAAAAGTTAAATTAAAAATTAATTATTCAAACTTTTATATTTATAAATTAAAAATTCATTGGTAATTATTATTTCAAAATTAAATATAATTCAATTTAATAATTTTCTATCATATTATTTCAAATTAGATGGGATTTTTTCAATGAACTTTTTGCTCTATCTTTCTATGGATACAATATATTTGTTTTTTCTTTCCTCTCATTTAGTTTTTTTTTTCTTTATGTCGTTTAAATTAAAAAAAATGTTTTATTTATATCTCTACAAGTAGACAAAACTAATAGTCTTGACTCTTATATAAATTTTGAATTGATTAACTTAATTGTACATTTATTTTTTTGCTTAATATATTTATTTTGTTGCTTTATTAATCACTTTTTTTTTTTTTATTTTAATAATAATTTTTTTTGGCTTTTTAGTCTATAAATTTTATGCAAATATTTAGTATAATATTGTGATGAAGACTGCTTTTTTTTTTTCTTTAAATAATAGAATTTATATTATAAAATTATACAATAATCATAAATTTTAATTATGTAATATTTATTTATTATTGAAGTTTTGTCATAATTTATTTAATCAGCAAACAATTATTATAGTTTAATATTTTATATTATTTTATACAATATATATATGTGTGAATATTTTGTTCTTCCCAATAATTTTTTAATTCCGCCCTTGAACACGAACGAAACACTATAAAGAAAAACCATGTACAAGCCCTGCTCGGAGGTGGGAGGGATGAACCCACATTCGAGTGGTGTAAGCAAGAGCCATTTCCTGCTCGAAAGTGGTCAGGGATAGCTATGAGATTGGCAGAGAGAAGAGATTAGGGCTCAGGAAATCAATGGAAACTGAGAAATTTTCTATTAGAGAGAGAAATAATTAGACATTTAAAGAAAGGGAGAAAAAAAAAAAGTGAAAGAGTGCAAGTGATGGTTAACATATTGCCATTGATTTGAAGTATAAGTGCCCTAAATAATCTATTTGCCATATGGCAAACATTTGTTAATCAAATTTTTAAGTTTGCATGACTCAAAAAACTTACGTATTAATTTCTCACTTTCTTATTTTAAAAACGAGTTTTATAATATTTATATTATATAATTAGAATTTAATTTATTCATGTGATTGAATTTTAATTTTTTAATAAGTTCTATTATTTATAATTTATTTTTTTAAATTATTATTTAAATATAAATTGTTGAGCTATTAAAGGGAAAAAATTAATAAAAACTCAAAAGGGAAAGGAAGAGAAAAATATGCATGTTATTAATGTGGATACCTTTTCATTGATGTTAATAATGTTTTCCTCTTTAAATATTATAAAAAATGCAAAACACAATATAAATAAAAAAAAAACATATATATGATATTATATAAATATATATCCAAATTATTTATAGATGAAGCCTTTTATAAAGCTTGAATAAAATTCAAACAATAACCAAACTTAATATATATATATATATTAATTATGTTAATTATGTTATACATATTGCATAGCATGTCACATGTCTCATTTTATTTATTGACAAATGGCATTTTAATAATTCATTATTTTACTAAATTAAATTATTTAATTCTTGCAAATTTAATAAAATTTATAAACTAACATGATATACATATTATAAAAGATAAAATTTTATTAATATAAAAATTTTTATCATTATAATTAGTTGTTTAAATAGAAATTTTTTACAATAAGTTTTTATAAGGCCTAAGTCGAAACATATTTTTTAGGCCTAAATTAAGATACACATATATCATGTTTATTATGTTGATAATATTAAATTTGAGATAATTAAATAATATCATGTGGAAATTATTATTTCTGATTAATATTAAATTAACTTTATGTCAGATTTATTTTATCTAACTTTTTAAAATGATAACATAATTTGATTTATATGATAAAATAATAAAAAAATAAGGTGGCACTCATATATAATTAAATTATGATTTAAACTCATCTAAACTAAAATTTTAAGCACAACTTATATATATGCATGTGTGTGAATACGCATGCGCGCGCTCATATTTGCCTATTAATTTGAATTGGACCAATTTAAATGAGCCCTTAGCCAAGTCAATATATGAGTTACTAATGCTCTTTCAACCTCTAATCTTGGATGTTTTAGGCAAACAAAAAAATGCATCAGCTAAATCACAATTGCATGAGATTTGTGCAGCCAACAATTGGAAACCCCCTTTATTTGAATGTTGCAAAGAGGAAGGACCTTCCCACCTGAGATTGTAAGTACATGCTTAATTTTTCTTCTTTTCAAATTAATTATTCTGCTTATCAGCAAATCCACACTTATAAATTATATCCTATAATCATGGCTGTGGGCTGATTCAAGATTTGCACAGGTTCACTTTTAAGGTTTCAATGGAGATTGAAGGGGCAGCACCATCAGCATCTATCTTGCAGTGTTTTGGTGCCCCTAGGCCCAAAAAGAAGGCTGCAGCAGAGCATGCAGCTGAAGGAGCTTTATGGTACTTGAAGCATCTTGGTTATTTTCCAATAAAAAAAAATGTTAATAAATAAATAAATAATTCATAATCTTAATTTTAATAATCCCATTTTAACTAATGTCTTAACCTAATAAATCATTGTAATCTTCCTCCTTTTTAATAATAATAATAATAAATAAACAAAAAATAATTTTCACCTTCTTTTTATATTAATTTATTTAAAAAAAACCGATTCAAAGATTTACTCAGTAATTGATCAAACTTAAATTATTGAAATTAAAGTTGATGACCTGTCAACGCAAGTCAATAAATTTTATGTTGACTTTCAATCCAAAGTCAACCCATTTTTAATAAAATAGCATAAGGTAAATGCATTAATATTGTTAATATTACTAATATGGCAGTGTGAGTTTAATAAATTAAAAATATTTTTAAAAATATGAAAATATTTAAAAAATAATAATAAATTTAATGAAAGGAAAAAAAAATTATTTTATTGATTATAAACTATCACTTATTATAACTAAAGGCATTAAAGCAGTCATTATTAAAGTAATAATACAATAAAATTAAAGATATTATTTTGTCATAAATTAAATCACATGCTCTAAATATCATAATGTGAAATTTCATAACACTTTTTTATATTTTTATTAATTAATTCAATAAGCATGTGATGCAATTAAAAAAAAAAAGGAATAATATTAAATATTATATAATATTATTAGCCTAATTGCAAATGTAAATCATTCTAACGTGTTATAATAAATTTTTAAATTAAAAAAATAATAATAAAATTAACTTGTAACTCATTCACTCTCGCATTTAAAAACACTGATTATTTCAATCACTATCTAAATTTATCATAAAATTATCAATATCATTATAACGATCTATTTTTTAAAAAAAATGAGGGTATTTATCTTTTATCTGAAAATGCTGGACCTGTATTTGTAAACAGCACGCTATAACTTAAAAGAGATATTTTAAATGGTTAAAGAGTTTTTTTTTTTAAATAAAATTAAAATTTAGAAATTTTTTAATTGTATATTAAAGTTAAGGGATAGAATTGAAATATGTGATAAAGTTTAAGGATGGCTATAAAAATTATTCTCATTTGAGAGAATTGGATATCGATGAGAGGGAAAAAAAAAAAGTAATGAAAATTAAAATTTTCTAATTTTCTTCTAAACCCTTAAAATATTTTCTAAAAATTTAGAGTGAAAATAGGAAAATAGAAAGAAATAGACATTATAAAAATTGAAATTATGAATATATCTTTAACATCAAGACTACACAATAAAGATAATAGACTTTATAAATTCATTTATCTTATGTTTTAATTAAATTTTTTTCACTATTTAATTTTCTTTTATTTTTATTGTGCAATTAAGAAATTAAACAAAGGCTTAGGATAAAAGAAGAAAAGCTACATATTGATTTCATATTTTATTTTATACATATTGATTTCCACCAGATTGTATATTTTTAAGGTCTTGAATCCACGAAATTATGTTCAATGAAAGTAAGTTAAATTTATTTGCATTGGATCATGAGGGTTTTCAAAATAAGATCAAGCTCAAAAAATGGTAATTTTACAATGTTGTTCTGTGTTTATTATTTTTATTATTGTTGTTGGGTAGCTGTGACTGGGCGTAGGGGCCAGTCCAAGTGGGAGTTTAGCAAGCCCAAGGTGAAATAATTTAAAATGGGCTTTTACACATCGCATCCAAAGTATCCATGTGAGGCTGCCCAAGCTTGTAAGAGTGTGGCCTAGAAAATTTCTGAAGACGATGACAATTTAATTATCAGTCTGTTTACAAACTAGATTTTTACAAAAACTTAATTTAATTTAATTTAATTATTTTTTTATTTAAAAATTTAATGATTAAGAGAATTTATATTTTTTTAACTTAAAAAAAATTCATTTTAAAAGAAATAAAAATCATATAAAAAATAATATAATTGTGTGAAAATTCATTGGATTTTTTTTTTTTATATTACAGAAAGCCTCTTAGAAATCTTTATTTTTTATCACATTTAGACAAGAATATTTGGAGTGTAAAATTTCAAGTAAATACAACTGCGGATGCGGATGATTTTATATTGAAGCAGAATAAATTCTGATATTATGTAAAAAAAAAAATGAATCAAATTTAACTTCATTTTAAAAATTAGCCATAGCTGGAAGTTCTTATCCCAACCAACGTAGGAGAACAGAAGAAAAGGAAACAAGAAATGGTGCCCTCCTAATCTACACAATAAGAAAAGGTTGGTTAAAACCATGTGCATGCTTGATTTTGGGACAAACTATATTGAAGTAACATGGTTGCCCATGTGAAGAACTGGTGGACGAAACAATATTCTAAATGCAAATGCTTATCATCCTAAAGCATATACATACAGAAAAAAGATTGAATAGAAACAAACAAAAATACATTTGCACGAATTAGTCTAAAAACTCTATCTTATAAATAAGAATAAACATATTCTATGTATTTTTAAGAAAAGAAAAATTTTACTATTATTTATTTTTTCCAAAATTACAAATACATATAAGAAAAGAAATGAGAATTATAGATCAAGATTCATCAACCTTAATTAGATCGTCAAGTAGATAAATTTTTATATTTCGAAAATATTAAAGAGAAAGAAAGATATAGCTATATATATATATATATGGAGAGAGAAGGATGATATCACATATCATTGTCGTTTTAACATCATGGCAAGAAAGTATCGCTAACCCATGTGCAAATCCAACATGCACATGCAAATAGAGGGCAAAGGATTTGGATATAACATGGATTTGCATGTGAAGGGATGGGAAGGAGCAAAAGAGTAGGAAGGAACACATACCTATAAATATATATGGAGAGAAGGATTGAGATTTTTGGTTCTTGATCTTGTCTAGATATTCTAGTGCATATAGCTACTTATAAAACTATTTTTGTTTATTATATTGAGCTAATAATTGTTTTATATGACCAATCAATTTTAGCTCAATCTATTAGCAAAAACAAAAAGGGTTTAAGAATGTAGTGGTGAAAGGTAATTCTTAACAAGTGATCAATGCTCTTAAAGGAGGGTTCCCTTAGCAATTTAGAACATAATTTCTAATATTAAATCCCTTTTGAGAGCTTTTGATTTCATCTCATATTCTTTTATCAAGAGGAACTGTAATCATATTGCTCATTCTTTAGCTTTACAAGTATTTGAAGCCTTATGTTATCTTTGATTAAAAAACAAACGATGTTAAAATAATTTTTAAGATTATGAAGCTTCAAGTTCGAGTCTCAATTGGAGCCTCTCTCTTTCTATATATATATATATATATATATATATATATTAGTTAGGGAATGGGATGTAGAAAGTGTTTTGCCCTTCTAGGAGTACTTGTGCAATTAATTATAAAACAAAGCCATTTTTGTTGTATCTTTGCATTGCTCACTCAATTCCAAGTATCTAAATCCAATCATAAAATAGATCCAAATTGTTCAACATGGGATTGAAATAATGGGTATGATTAAGGTTTTATCAGGCTATATGCCATATAATGATTATTTCCCTCCATGATACGGACATGAGATTCCACATACAATGATCATTTTTTGACTGCTTTTATTTTAGCTTTTAAGGAAAATAAAAAATATCATCTTATATGCAATGATTTTGTCATTCTATTGGTGTGAGGTGAATTACATACATATTTTACATTAATCATTACTTAGCACAAACCTTAATATAACTATAAGTTTGTTAATTTATCATAAAGTCATTAATTTTAGTTATGAAAATAAGAAAAGATTGCATACCATAAGCATACTCTTTTTTAATTCTTACAAACTTAGGAGTTAATAAATTGAATGCTTGTGCTTTAATTTTATAGTGATGATATGAGAATTCATTAGCATCTACGATAAATTTTTCGATGGATTAAAATTTTTTATTTTAACGTTGAGTCTTTTTTAGAGATAAAAATACCCTTTTCATAATGCATTTTTTGACGAATTTATGATGAATGATTAAATAATCAATAATAACATATAATCAATTGATAATTCATCACTGTTTAAAATTTAAAACACAAAATTTCTAATTTTATATAAGTGTTTTCGCTTAAAATTTAAGCCTTTTACAATTAAAAATAGAGCATTAAAAACGTAAAAATCCATCTTTGATACTTCTTTTGAAGTAATTCATCTATGCTTGAATGGCAAATATGGGTTGAAAAGTTTCAAGTGAGAATTTAGAAGGATTGTCACAAGATCCATAATGAAGAGTGCTGCCAATTAAGTTTGGTTGGGAATGTTTGTGGGGGACAAAATCAATCCCCAGATAGAAGATTAATGATGAAGCATGGTAGATCTTAGATTAGAGGAGTGGATCCCGCCATATTTCAACAAGGCATGCACTAGACAAAGTGAAGTGGCAAAAATTGTTGCATTTGCGGTTTGCTGCCATTTTAACTTCTTTAATTTGTCTTCCCTTATGCACAGCAAGTTGGTGAAAATGGCACTACAAGGAAAGCAAAACCAATATAATTACAAGAATTTAATTTAATTAAATTGAATTCTCCCATAATTATATTATTTTTAACATAATTTTTATTCTTTTTAAATTGAAAAGAATTCAATTCTTTCATTTAAAATTATTTAAACATGAAAATTGATGAAAAGGAAATCAAATAAATTAAAGAAAATAATATAAACCTAATTAAAAAAAGTTTGAATTATATTATTAAAATTAGAACAATTGAATTGAATTACAATTTTATAAATAGTTTGATTTTTTTTTTATAATTATCCCAATAATATATGGGTAAAGATAATGATTACATATACAAGAATTTGTAGGTATCCCAATAAATTGGGATGATAATTATTAATTATAATTCTTTCCAGTCTACTAAAAATGGCATTATATAATATTTGAGTTCATGAATTATATTGGGAGTTGGAAATAGACCTTTCCTTCTACATCAATAACACTTTAATCATCTCTTATATAATCAAAATTTTTAGATAAGAAGCATCGAGGTTGAGTTTTTTATTTAATTATTATAAAATTATTTATTTTTATAATAAAAAAATAATAATTATCTTCTGTTATTTAACTCATTCGATAATTATATTTCCATTGAACAAAATAAAAAAGGTGAGTTTATGCACAATTGGATTGGGTATTAATGGTACCCAAAATGAACGGTAGCCTTTGGCATGACTTATAACAGTACACATATGGCCAGAGAAAGAAACAGCTGTATATTAAGTAGGTCATCATTTTTGTCACAACCAAGTTGATGAATGATAATATGTGACTCTAGCAAAATATCTCTCCAACAACATGTAGATCCATTGTAAATGAAAATTTATACATATTTTTTCTTTCTTTTATGAGAAAATTATTATTTATTTTTTATATTTTAATAAAATTAATAATTTAATTTTATTATTTTTGAAAAGTATACTATTTAATATTTTTACTTTTTAGTCTATGAATTATTTAATCTCTCCCATTATTTTAAATATCAACTCAATTATTTAGTTTTTGAAATTTGAATAATATACTATTTAATTTTCATAATTTTAAATCTATTAATAGTCGAGTCCTTGTTTATAACCCTTTTTTTTTCTTTGTCTAACAAAAAAGTTAACGAGATAGACTAAATACTTCATTAACTAAAAATAAAAAGATTAAATAAATATAATTTTTAAAATTAATAAATTAAATAATTAATTTTATTAAAATATATGGGCTAAATAATAATTTTTCTTTTTTTTATTCATTTGGGGGCCTAAAAGGGTAGTCTACTCTTGTATATAATTTAATTACACTCATCCATATTTGATATATGATTAAAAAAAAAAAAATTAAGGCTCTGTTTATTTTATAGAAAATGACTTTTATTTGAAAAATATTTTTAAAAAAATAAAAATATTTTTTATTATTTAATTGTAATATTAAATTAATAATATGCGTTTATGTAATTTATGTATAATTATTTTTACATTTTAATAAAATTATTAAAATTTATAAAATAAAAAATAATTTTTTAAAAAAATAATTTAATTTTTTTAATAAAAAAATATTTTTCTTTGGCCTAAGTACTTTAAACATTAAAAAAATATAAAAAAAAATTTTTCTAAGAAACAAATAGTGACTAAATTTGAAATTCTTCCCTCTTTACATTCGAAAAGAATATGTGTCTTCCTTGGCATGCACAAGACCTCATGTTTATGGGAGCATGAGTCTGATACATATATATTCCCATTGCATACCATAAAGTTATGAGATTTAGTTCTTGAAAAGTTACAGACAAAGTGTATTTTCATGATGTATGATGTGGATGGTAACTACTCATCAGTGTTTATTTTCCAAAAAGAAAAATGCTTTACTTGATGAAAAATTATTCTTTAGAAGAATTTTGGGATATTGAATTATTAAAAAAATAAAATAAAAAAAAAGGTTCACCCAAATTAAATATATAATATGCTTTGCCCTAGGAATTAGCTCCAGAATTAAGAATTTTTTTTTATAAATAAATATTTTAATTATTTCTTGTGAAATAGACAAAGGTAGAGGCTGTTTATTGTTTAATAATAAGTATATATTAAACTAATTAATTAAGAATTTAATTATTCTCCATGCACATAGAAAAAAGATGTTATTAATATGAATTAATTTATATAAATAAGGGCTTTTTTTTTTTTTTAATGTGAACAAGTGAGAATGCTTGTTTTGGTCAAAAGTAATGCTTTTGAAGAAATCAAAGGATCTAAGCTGGAAGGATAATAAAGCTGTCAAGTCTCTTATCCACGAAAATAAATATATAAAAGTTGGTGAGAAAATGAGGAGAATGTTTACATGAATACATATATATATACATATGGTCGATCAGGACAAGAAAATAGCATCAGCATCGATCCTAGATAGGGATGGATTTATCATTTATTATTGACATTTGCATCAGCCACCCATTTTGTCTATTTTACTGTAGAGATAATCAATTTATATTTATACATCTTCTCATATATATATGCTTACTGTTAAGAGTTTTTCTGGTCAAATATTGCTTCTTGCCCAGATGTACTGCACTATATATACTATGTATATTGAATAAACATAACTAATTAGTCTTCCCTGAGCACTTCTTTTCAGGGTCCTTCATCCATTTCCTGTTTGGCTTTGGATGAAGCAAAATGGAAGCACTTTCAAACCCCAACAGTCAAAAAAAGGATACGTATATATATATATATATTGAAACTTCTAATCTCTTTCACTTTTGCAACTTTGGGATTTGGGTTCTTTTCCTAGATGAAACTCATGAAAGGGAAAAAAAGAAAAAAAAAATGAAGGAATCTATATCTTCTATACGATGCCAATTACTATCTCATCATCTTCTGTTCTTTTCCCTCTTTGATCCCTCTCCTTTTCCTGTGCCACATTTGAAGTATCCCATTATCAGGCAATTTTATTCACATCAGCACATCCTTTCACACCACTTTATTTTGAATCCAGAATGCCAATTTCACATTTAGCGTAATTTTAATTAATTAGATTTATATACCCAAAGCATTAAAAATTACTTTTCTTTTCAATTTTTCCAATAGCCAGATAGGATTGCCAAGCTTTGTTTCAAAAACCAGTTAACTTGTAACTGGGTTGTAAATCCTCCAGGGAACTGATGCTACTTTGTCTTTAGATTGCCTTCGGACTGGTTAATGCAATATTTGTTATTAAAAAAAAAAAAAAGAAAAGTAATTATCAGAAGTTTTTAATATATAATTGATTAAGTTGCATTAGGAAATAGATGAAGATGCTACATTTTTTATCTTTCTAATTAAGAGTACTCATCTATGTTGAAGCAACAGAACAAAACTCCATAGACCCATAATCAAGCAACTCTTCTATCATTTGCTCTATATGATGATCTTCAAGTGCCTTATCTTGCTGCTGGCTATTCCCAACTTCACTTTCCTCACCAACCCATTTCCCCTCCGGCCAAGCAGAGCCGGATTCTACACTTTTTCCGGCAATGCCATTGCTAGTGGCAAATGGGTTATATTGAGGTTCATGTGTTTTTTTAGTGGCATTATTTTTCTTTGTCACTTGAAGAGATGCCATATGACATTTATGTAGCTTTGCTGCAAGAGTTGCTGAGAGAAGCTTTGAAGAAGATGATTGCGGCTCATTTGGGTTGCATGGAAAATTTGTGCGTGCTTTTGGCCCGCACATTAATCTAGCTGCCTCATCGTAGGCTCTCGCCGCGTCCTCCGCCGTTTCGAATGTGCCTAGCCAAATTCTAGTCTTCCTGTAGCACCAAAAAAATGAAACGTTTCTTTTATTACAAGAAACAAAGAATTTTTGCACTAAAAAACCTTTCTTTAGCGTGCGCATGTGTGTGACGAGAAAGGGCCTTTAAGGTGAGCCAGTGATTCTACTGGAAAACAAATTTAGAAACGTTTCTTGATGTCCAGTCATATATGGAAAAGAAACGTTTGTTTTAGAGCTTAGTACAAGAAAACCACAGGAGCAAATCATGAAACAGTGAAATTACAGTAGAGGATGGCGGATTTCGGACACCCAAGAGCCCCAATGCCTTTGACGGACACCGCGGTATCGCTGTTGCTGTCTAGCCATGGTGGAGAGATATCAATCAATGTGTTTGTGAAATGTTCTGAGAGAAGAAGCCGAGGAGGAGAGGCCTGGAGGGCGAGTCCTGAATGGCAGAATTGAGAGGTTTATATAGGCGTGTTTTGCGGCCTTCTGGTGGGGTCCACCAAGGCCTTTGTCCTTTTATTCATCTTGTTATCTGTGGTTATGGTTAATCTCTTTCCCATTGGTAGTAATAAATGTGCTATTGGCCTTCCATATATCATTACCATATAGCAAATTGGCAATACAAGTTTCATACGAATAAAAAAAAAAAAAAAAAAAAATATATATATATATATATATATATATATATATATATATATATATATATACACACACATTTGCATATAAGCATACTTCCAAAGATACAAGTGGAGTATGCCTTTCTTAACACTAAAGTTCCATCATTAGTCATGTACTACGGAGGGATAAATATAATCAATGTCTTAACGTATGTTTGAATTAGTGGTTTAGAGTTGATTTTTTATTTTGATGCTTTTAAATGTGTTACAGACCAAAAAAATGAATTTAAGGTTGAAAATTCAGTTTTTAATGTATTTCATTTCAAATTTAAATCCTACTAATTATTATTAGAATTCTTTATTGTTGCGATACGTAAGCCTTACAGTAAATCTCTAATGAGGTTAAGAATTCAGTTCTTGATGCACCTCATTTCAAATTCGAATCCCACTAATTGTTATTAAAGTTTCTCATTATATATGATACATAAGCTTTATTGTAAATTTTCAATGATTTATAAATTTTCTCTTATCCTATTATGAAAATACGCCTTTTACACTTAAACTTTTCTTATCCAAAAAAGATAATAATAAAAAAGTATTAAAAGTTTATTAGGCACTACTTAATTGTTGGTCGTATTTACATGTTAATCACTAAAATCATAAAGTAAATTCTTGATTATTAAATTATTAATTAGATAGTTAATATTTAAGGGTGGAAAATTTTAGTTAAATGAGGTAGTTGCATGGCTCACATCAAAGATACTGAACATAAGAAACCTATCCATATGCCATAATTTTTAAGTGAAGGGAGATATTATGCAATGTTGGATGTAATTTTCAAGCCCATGCTCCATCTTTATCTGCATAGCTCTCTCACCTTGGGCTCTCTGCAGCTAAATTTGACCAAAGATTTTTTTTTGTTGCATTAGGCAACATTACACACACACACACACGTATATATATATATATATATATATATATATATATATATATATATATATATATATATATATATATAAAAGATTGCAAGATGTAAGATATTGACATCAAGAAGATCTGTGATTTGGTCAGACCCACATGCAACATGCTATTTTTGGTTTTGCAAGAACTTGCCAAAGCTAGCACGAAGGCCTAGACCAAAAAAATTTTTTGAATCAATTTGAATAGTTGATGAGATGATACCTTACATCATATAATGTCTCTTGAGAACTTCCACAAGATTGATGATGGATGATTTTGCGTAAACTCAGGCTCTTGGGTGATGAGAAATAGAAAGCTAGCATAAGTCTTAGTTAAATTACCTATATTATTCAATTCCTTGTGATCTAGTTTCTTTCTTTTTATTTCTTTAATTTTAAAAATAAGGGTGTAATAACAAATTTTTTAAGAGATACCCATCTTAGTATTATTTTTGCTATGCATATTTAATTTCAAAATTTTGATGAAATGTTAAAACATTATCCATCATTGTCAAAGAAAGATAAACAATGCCTTAGTCTCTTATTGGTCGGTTGGATGGATAGAAGCCTCCTGGGTGAGATCGTAGGGGTCACCCAAACAAATATTTGTATTAGTAGCACTTGAAAACTATCCTTTGGATTGCCACGACCCAACCTATGGGCCGGATCGGCACTAGGACCTGGGCCAGCCTAAAGCCCCCGAGGCCCGTAGTAAGCCTAACTATTCACTTAACCCAACTCTAAGGCCCATTTGGGCCTAATTTCAAGAAATCAACCGGACAGAGTCCGGCCATAAAATGGACCTTTTAACGGGGAGTTTTTGACTCACCCGACCTGTAAACACAATAAAAATTGGAGAGCTCAGCTCACCCTCCACATACTCATCAGCATAAAAATAAATGGGAGCTCAGCTCCCTCATCCAATCTATCAAACATGCATAGAATATTAAGTTTACAGGTCCAAAATAATAATTTAGTTTACAGACCCATATCAAATAAACATTTCTAAACATGCGGAAATTCTAGGAGTAAATAAAATTACACAAATATTGATAAACAACCTGCGAAGGAGAAAAGCAGGTTAACCACAATAAAATTCTCCTGTAGCCTGAAAAAAATATTAAACAGGAGTGAGCGTTCGACTCAGAGAGTAAAATATCAATTTTAACCATAATCTCTATAACTATCTAAAACTAATGCACCCTGTGGAGTGAAATGCAACATCAACAACGTTTTCACATCATAACATCATAAAGGTAATTTGGAGCACTCACACACCCAGTGATATCAAGCATAATATATGGGAGCTGATCCCCTATACAGCTCTCTTAAATCCAACCTGGTGTCAGCGAAGAACTCAAGTCGGACTTTCACTTAATAAACCAAATCGGGGGTCCCAGCGAAGAACTCAAGCCATGACTACCCCCCGAAGGATCGGGTCCCAGCGAAGATCTCAAGCCGTGACTACCCGTCCTATCCATAGTCCACACCACATCACACGCACGCCAACGCACGCACACTGCTCCAAATTACCACAGCAACATACATGGCACTTTCACAGTTATAAATGCAACATAAATCGTGCCTAAAGTTTATCTACATAGATATATGCATATAAGTGATGCATGGGCATGCTTGAACATATATTAATAGTGAAATTATAATTAAAATTAATATTTTACTCACAGACTTGACAACGGTCACTGTGGCGGCTGGACGGAGGAAGAAGGCTGTCCCGGCTCATCTGATAATTACATTACAATTATTTAATACAAATGACTCAATACAATCAAGAAAAGACCAAATACGTCCTAAGTCGTGCCGAAAATCCGGCAGAGTCTCCCCTATACCTAAGACCTACCCAACCTGCAAAATGGCTCAAAACACACTTCTATATTCACAATCCATATATCCACAACTCAATCACATCACACAGCCCCTCCTGGGTCCATCAAATCAGTCATCCATCACAATATGTAAAATTTCAATTTAGTCCTTATAATTGATCATTTTTGCAAAAACTACCCAAACAAGCTCTAAAAATTCTAAAACTTTGCCCCACGGTCCTTAGCAATATTACTAGGCTATTGCAAAAAGAATCATAATTTTCTGAGCTACCATAAATATTTTATGAATTTTTAATCCTATTTAAGCACTAGAAAATTACGAAAAAGCAAGGTTCGGGTTTACCTTTGCCGATTCCGACTTCGGGAACGCGCTCGGGACGTCTGAAAATGGGGGGTAGTCAAAACCTCGGTCCAATTCGGAGACTTTTCCGGTAATGGGTCTGTCTGGCCGGAAATTCACAGACCCTGTCAACTGTCGAATTTCCGCAAATTGAGAATACCTACACGAAGCCCACAACACGGGGGTTAGTACATAAATTTTTCAGAATTTTCTAAGCTCATTTAATGCTCGGAAAGACACTGCGAAGTTCCATGGGACCTACCGAAAAACGGTGTCGGAAAAATTCGAAATTTATGTCGCCGCAAAGCTCTCGGTTTTCTCGTGGGATTCACGGTTTGCGAGAAATCTAACCCGAAAGTCAAAATGGGCTAAAACTTCCCGGGCAAAAATTGAACAAACCGCTCGATGGATTTCGATGTTCTTGGTGTCTATGGAAAGCTCTCGACGAGTAGATGAGTTTAGACACAAGACCTGATCCGATTGGTGGCCGAATCGGTCGGATTTTGGCCGGAAAGACGAACGGTCGCGCGCGCGAAGGAGGGACATTCGCGCGCTTTTTCCTGCCGTTTGGGGCGGCGGCCTGTGGGCTGGGACGGCTGGGGGTCGGCGCCGGCGAGCTAGGGAGGCAGTGGAGGTGGCGGCGCGGCAAGGGGAGGAGGGAGGAGAGAGAAAAGAGAGAGAGAAGGGGAGGAGGTTGGACGCGCGCAGGGAAGGGAAGAAGAAAAAAGAAAAGGCCAGTTCGATTTGATCGATCCGATCCGGTCTGGTTCGATTCAGGATACAAAATTTTAAATTTTTACTCTGCCTCGGGACCTAAAACGAGGTCCAAAAATTCCGAAAAAATTCCAGAAAACTCAGAAAAATTGGTAGACTCCAAATATATTTTTAGTTTTGCCACGTGGTCTTTAAATTAATTTTTAAAAATCATCAAAGTTTATATTTTTAGAAAATCGAACCCGATTTTTAAAATCCGAAAAATCTCAAAAAAAAATTCCTAAAATTTAAATAAAATTAAAATATCAAAAATGCTCATAAAATAATAAAATTTAAAATTTTGGGGTGTTACATGGATGGTGCTTCATAGTTTAAATATGAGTTCATACCAAGTCATATGATGATTCCCAGGGCCAGACCTATGAGTTTTCCTATTCTAGAGGATTTATGTGCATACTTAGGCAGGCACATTATTTTTCTAATTGCCATTATGAAGTATTATTTAATTGGCAATTTTCGTATATTGTATTAATTAAGTCTATTTTTCTTGATTTAATAAAAAACAGACCATTTAAATCAAAATCAAAAAATAAAAAAAAAATTTATTTATCAGTTAATAATATTGCAAGCAAATTCACTTATTAATTGAACTATTTTTGATATTAAGAATATAAAATGTGATGTTGCTGTGATTCTCGGATCATCCTTTTAGTAGTTTGTAGATTGCACATAAAAAAATAGTGTAATTAGCGACCTAATGGCAGTCACCCGACGCTCATATTAGAGAATGTCATACCAAGCTCAAGTCAAATTGAGCTAGTGATGCACCTACGGGATGATCTCTTCATGGTGTGCGGAGCTTGGTTGCTCTTGGCAAAGATCGGTTGGATTAGGCCTGATTTGCTGTGCTCGGGCTGAGTTATCCCTGAATTCAACCCGTTTTTTATAAGATTTTAGAGTAAGCTATATCAAACATGTATAGGAAGAAATTTGGTATGAGTATCACAAGTTGCATTATAAAAATATATGGAATCTATATAGTCTGTAATCATACTTCTGAAATAAAAATAATTAAAATTTTTTAACTTGTTTGACTCCAATCATTATACCTAGCATGGTAGACTAGAGAATACGTTATCCTTCTACCATTGCCTTTTTTCTTTTTAAAAAATAAAAAATAAAAAAAAACCTCATATAATAATTAAGATGACATTATGCAAGTATTGTCAAAAAGATATGATTCTTCTCATCAGAAATTCAAAAGATGTGTATGATTTGATCATATAATAATTATAATAATAATAGTCTACGTGTGGGGATGATGAGTATGATGGGTAATTAACATTTCTTTCAATGTGGCAACTTATTAAAGAGTACATTTGCATTGCTTCTGGTTGAAACAACTTTGATTATCTCAACTTGATTAGGGTCAATTAATCTTTGATACACAATATAATTAAATTTAAGATAACATAATTTATTTTGATCTAGCCATAGCAGCCTAGCATCTTTTTTATTAATTTCTATTATAACCCAATAATTTTTTTTTTAATCAAACACTTAACAGGAATATAAAGAGTATTTGGCTTGGAATCTTTGCAAATGAGAGTTGAGCATGATGTAGAGAGGTGCCCTCCTTTTGTAGGAAGCTTTGGGAACAAAACAAAACAATCCAACATGAAAATCTCTAAAGATGGAATTTGATTAAAATTTCAACGTCTAATAGCAACCAATTTTCTACCAAAAGACATGGAATTTAGGAAGGGTACAAAGCTGGGAAAGCTATACTTGTTTTGAGACTTCAAGAAAAAGGGTTAAAAGAAAGAAAACGCGTGCTATGATAATCATATATAAGTCCAAAATTTTTTGAGAGCTAAATATCTCTTATGAGAGGAAAATATATCCTTTTTACTAGATATATATATTTTTAAAAAATTATTATTTAATCTTTTTATTTTAATAAAATTAATTATTTAATTTTATTTTAAAAAATATATTAATTAGTTTATATATTTTTAATCTATTTATTCTTTAATCATTCTGTCTAGTTTAAGTCAAAGTTTCTATTAATTAATATATTTAAAAAATCGAGAAATAACCATTACAAAGATTAAATAATTTCAGCCTTTGAAAATAAAGGAATCATATAATTATATTTTTAAATTATAAGAATTGAATAAAATTTGAACTAATGCCTACAATGACCAGAGGAACTAAATAGTAAATGAAACAAAAATATAAAAATTAACTAATATATTTTTTTCAAAACAAAAATATTAAAAATAATTTTATTAAAATAAAAAAGTTAAATAATAATTTCCCATATTTTTATCATTTATGTGCTGTGTCGTGTTCCTTTCTTGACATTTACTCAAAGCAATGGAGATTGGAGAGAGAAAGAAAGACATCTGTAATGCAATTGCAATTGAAATTTCTATTTCTTCCTTCATGCAAAACCTTAAAAAAAAGATGTTCCACGAAGTGGACCCATATCAATCCCTATTACTTAGTGGGTTACAATTAAACCATGAGCTAGTTTCCTATAAGACAACATTTGATTTCTTAATTTTATGATCATTGACCTAATGTCTATATGCCTGCCATGGATGGCTAGCATATCGTAGCAATCAACCCTTAAAAATAAAATGAATTTTTCTTCTCATCTAGTTCAGAAAATTACTTCGCCTTTCTCAAGAATTTCGCACCTTTTGTTTTCTTCCAACAGGCTCTATCTTGCTTTCTCACAAATTCAATTTGAATGCTAATTTTCTAGTGAGTAGAGGAATGCTTTCAATGTCCACAGTCCTTTTGTTCTCTGATTGGCAAAAAGACAAAATCTAGCTATTATTTTTCATCTTTTAGCGCTTCACAAAAAGACAATACACGTTAAAAACATCTTGGTTTGGTTTAAAGGAGTTGTTTCCACACCTGTGCGGTCTCAAATTCAATCTTCAATAATTCATACCAAACCTCATACTTGCAAGCACTGACAGAGCCAAGGGGCTGAAGGGTGCCATAACCCTACTGACTTGGTTAAAAAAAAAAAAATTTAAGTACAATTACATATTAAATTTTATTCTGGCCCCCCTAAAAATAATTCCTAGTTCTGTGATTGCTTGCAAGGTTAGACCAAACCTAACGTGCTACTACTTCAGAAAACTCACCATAAAGGTCATGCTGAGTTGCAAACTTTTATGCTACAAACCATCGATCACCGCATTATGATCCAAATCTGGGCACCTATATCTATATCATGAACTCTATCACTAACAATGACGTCTAAACCATCCAAGTCAAAACCCTTGTAGTGACAATGGAAGAGGGAAAGAGTAAATGTTGTCCGCGATGTTTTATGTCTCAGGTGAAAAAGGTGATTTTATAATGATATGCAGCTTTACTTTCTACCACTTGTTCCAACTCGTGGTTTGCCTTTGACCTCAGACTCCTGCAAAGAAGAACAATATTGCATAAAATGATTGAAGCCTCATCCATGATTACAGTATTGCTTAAAATGATTGAAGCCTCATCCATAATTTTTATGGCTTAGTAAACTCGCATAACAGACTATATAACTCGAAATATCTTTTAAATTACCTGGGGCAAATGCATATAGATGTAGGACTTTGCCGTTTGTGGGTTGTGATTTTCTGCACCCTTGCTCCAGTCATAACATACCTATAGAAAATGAATCCAACAGTTTAATGTGGATTTTTTTTGGCAAGATTTGGCAGTCGAATTGTTGCAGTGAATTAATATTAGTTCAAGATAAGCCAAAGACAGCAACAACAATGACAAGCATTTGGGAGATTTTCATTTCTTTATGATGATTATACATGCATTTTAGCATGATGACACAACATGAAGAGATGAAGTCCACTGCTTACTACTGAACATAATATAATTAAATACCTTCCCCAACCCCTTACATAGATCTAGGTAATTTTGAGTGTTGCTTATAATAACACTTCATTAATTTCACCAATCGGGAAGTGTTTTTTGAGGCGCCCACAGAGAGAATATTGCCAGGAATTGTCACTGGCTATAGAGATAGCAAAAACTATGCATTACCGAATATGCAAAAATTGAGCCATCATTGTTGAAACTGCTGCAGGGTATTGGAAGAGAGCACCGTGACATCGCCTGAAAATCAGAGAGAGAGAGAGAGAGAGCAAATCACCCTTAGACACCACAGTTGTCCAAGTAAAAAAAAAACCAGGACTAAGTGAAGGCAATTTTTTTTCCCCTTATACACCACAGTAGAAACAACATTGACAAAGCAAAATCAGCTCTCAAATTTCAGTCCGCCAAGAAAACCAACAATTCAGTGATGGAGTGTAGATGAAATTAATGGAACACATTGCTGTCACATTGCGACAATTAGAATACCTTAAGCAATGAATTAAACTAAGCAAAAATTTTACCAAGGCATGAAAACATAATTAAAAGTAGCGGCCAGCTAAACCATGAATATAGTGGCTTACTGCAGCCACTGGAAGAGAATTAACCATAAATGATACAAAAGCACTTGTGCAATAAATGCATGTCTGTACACAAGCATGCCCATGCACACAGAGTCTATGTAGATTCCCATTTTCTGAATATAGATTTTTAAGAAACATATACAGATTATGAGTCAAATGCCAGAGATCAAGAAAGATCTTAAAGATAACTATCATTTTGGTACTGAGGAAACACGCTTATAGTTTTGTGAATACAGCATATTTGCAACAAAAAGGATGTAAAAAATAAAAAATAAATAAAAGAGCACAACTAAGATATGCACACACACTAAAAAAAGCCATTTATTTAAAAAATTAAAAGAAAAACACAGTTTTTGTGCTTTTTCCAGAAGTAGACGACAGAAAAAGCATAACTACTATGATCTAACCACAGAATAAGTTAAAAGTGATCTGGAGAAACCTTGAGTCTCTGTTTGCTATCCTTGTCCCAAAAATTAAAGGCACCATCAGATCCTGCAGTTGCAAATGTGTGATGCACCTGATGGAGAAAAGGCAGCTACAAGTTAAAACATAGGCATGACAAAACTAGTTAAAATTTAGGTGTGACAATAACAGATATGAAAGGAAGAAAAAAATATGCATGAATAATCTTGGAAATTCCCAAACAGTGAAGGTCTCTAGCAAAGCCACATGCTCTTAAATATGTGGCAAGAAAAGCCAATTCATTATTGAAAATTTTCAATTTTCAAGGACACTAGAGACTACAGGAGTAATCATGCAACACTTAGGTTGATAGGACACAAATGCTATGCTTTGACTAAACTGCCAGTATCATTCAAACTAAGCGTTGAGCAAGTCATTCCTACAGAAATTGATGAGTCATTCCACCACTGGGGAAAGTGGAGTAAAAGATATATTGTAAATGAGGCAACATAAACAGTAATGTTAATCTAAAATTGGATCTTGTTCCTGTATGAGCCATAGCGCGTTCCATGTTCCAAGCACTTAAAAATCTGTAGCATTAATCATTCACTAAGCTGGTCAAATGAACATGAAAAGTATTACAGTTCTATAAAGCTAATATTAACATTAAGATTTTCTATCAAGAACAATGATAAAAGAACTTACTGGATGGAAGTTTAAGGAATTGACCGAGTATATCTCATTGCCATCTCTATGGCATTTAAAAGTGAAGTTCTTACTTTGCTGTGCATCATCTAGATGATGTACACCAACCCTCCCCTCGATTGAACCAACCTAAGCAACATGCAACACAAAATTCTAGAATTAAGAGAATTCATGAATAATAACAGAAGACACAGTATGGTACCAGGAAAAATTAATAAATAAAGAGCAGCTAAAACCAAATAAATTCTATAAAAAATTATAAATGCTTAAACTTCATGACCATCCATGAATTCTGTTTGGTAACTTGCACACACATTATGTTTTTGTTACATAACAGCCTGCCAACTAAGTGAAACAGAGGAATAAGGAGAGAAAGAGAGAGAAATAGATGAGAAAACAGATAGATTGGATGAGAAAACAGATAGATTGAATGAGAAGAGAAAAGAATATTCAAAGATGAGAGAAAAATATTCTTGTTTATTGATTCTTGGAATAACCTATTCTAATACAAATATACTCTATTTATACACTCCTGAATACTGTAACTACTTTGACTTTCTCCTAAAAAGCTATAGCATCTTTACAACTACTCAACTATCACATGCCATCCTCACTATTTTACTCCTTCCACAAACAATTACAAAAATTATTCTCCTTACCAGTATTCATTACATTCCCTACTCCTTGAAATCATTCTTGTCCTCAAGAATGAATAAGGGAGGGTGCAACACTGAAATTATTGATTGTGCGCAACAAACCAGCACCAAAATGTCAATCCGTTTCCTCTGTCATAGTAATCTTTCTTTCTTTGTCTTCTCCATCTTTCAAATACATCTTATTTAAGAATTACAGATGCAATGTTCTTCAAAATTAATTTCTTCTTCTTCGGCCTTCTTGATATCTCCCATTTATCCTCTATGGACATTAAGAACTCACAATGGTAAAACTTACAATCATGGTTCTCTTGAATTAGTAAACTCCATCCATTCCCAGTGCTCCCAGAAATTTCAAGTTTTTGGACTCTAGATTGTGTAGCTTCCAACACTTCTTCCATTCCTAACTGAGGCAAAATCATCCTTTGTTTTATTGAGCAAAGGAATTCCACTTCATATTCAACTCCTATTCTTCCCATTAAATAGTCTAGTTGCCTCATATGCACTTTACTGGAGGCTTCAGTAATGTTGTTATTCTCAAAACCCTGAGTATTCTCATCATTTGCACCATTAACATCATTCACAAAACTCTGCTGAATGGAATCTTCAAGAATTTGAAATTTTTGCTCCTCCTTTTGAATCGACTTCTTTACATCTCCATCCCCATGAATCTTATCATCAAGAAGGACAATCTCCTTCTTAGCAGCACTCTCCTTGGTCTTTCCTAATTCCTTGTCATCACCCCAATAAACTTCAATTCCATGATTGTTGTCTTCTATATCTTCATCATTCTCCTCCCCAAAAACCTCATTTATACTAGACATGTGAGGAAGAAAATCCTGCTCCAAATGTTGTAATGTTTCCTCTCCTTGTTCAAGACACAATTCCAATGCATCTTCATTAGTAAAGGCTGCAACATTTTCTATTTTCTTTCCATTTTCCGCAAAACCCCCTGGAATTTGGGATCTCAGCTCCAAATCTTGAAATTGACTTTTGGATTGTGCCTCTTGAAACAATTTTTCCCTCCTTTCTATTTGCTCTTCTAACAACTTATCTAATTTTTTCTATTTTTGATACAGCAACTCCTCTAAGCGTTCTGTTACTCTTCTTTAAAAAATTTCTAGCATTCCCTAAAGATCCTTTTGTTCCCAAGATTGTAATCCCATGTTTTGATGCTCTGATTGTATTTTACTTCCAAGAAAATTTGAGAGAGAAAATTTGAAGAAAATAGTAAAAGAAAATCAGATTTGAGCAGAGATAAGGAATTGATACTGGAATTGGAAGAAAATCACAGAGAAAGGAAGAAGAAAAATTGTGAAAAGAAGAATAGAGAAGAAATTACAGAAATAGAAAGAAAATATTTTGTAGAGAAGGAAGAAAGATTGAGAGAAAAGAAAGATTTTTTTTTTATTTCAGATTTTTCTTGAATTTGACAAAACAGGTCTTGATTTTGAAACCCTAACAGGGTAGAAATTGAAAATAGGGAAATTGAGAAGAATTTGATAGAGGGGAAAAGAGAATAAGGCAGCTCGCAAGAGAGAAAAACAAGGGAGAGGAAGAAAATTTTCAAGAATTTCAAGAAACAGGTTTTTGAAATGCTGGAAATAAGAAATTAAGGAAGGGAATAGAAGAAAGAATCAGAAAGTGACAGAAGAAGAAAGAATTTGATTCAAGAATTTCAAGAAAGAACGAAAAAAAAAAAAGAAATTGAGGTAAGAAAGGGAAGAAATTTCAGGGAGAGAGGAAGAAGAAAAGAAGGAATAGAGGGAAATAAGAGAGAAAGAGAGGAGCAGAGAAAAACTTGGAATTCTAGAAGTTTGCAAGACTCCCATGAATCTGCCCAAAGTTGTGACTCCAACAGAAAATATTGGAAACAAACCCAACTCAGATCAAGGCTCTGATACCAAATTGTTACATAACAGCCTGCCAACTAAGTGAAACAGAGGAATAAGGAGAGAAAGAGAGAGAAACAGATAGATTGGATGAGAAAAGAAATAGATTGGATGAGAAGAGAAAAGAATATTCAAAGATGAGAGAAAAGTATTCTTGTTTATTGATTCGTGGAATAGCCTATTCTAATACAAATATACTCTATTTATACACTCTTGAATACTGTAACTACTTTGACTTTCTCCTAAAAAGCTATAGCATCTTTACAACTACTCAACTATCACACGCCACCCTCACTATTTTACTCCTTCCACAAACAATTACAAACCTTATTCTCCTTACTAGTATTCATTACAGTTTTGAACATCAATTTTTAGGAAGTTTCACTAACACCACATTGTAGGAATAGAATTAATTAACGGAAAGAACTTAACTGCACACCACACATATACATTATGACCATGGTGTAATTCTATCCTATTTTTCTTGTATGTGTAAAATATGTAATCATTTATTTAAATACGGATATGCACCTAAGGAAGGGGAAATCACCACTACGCAAAACAAACACTATGTTTTATCAGTCATTACAAATGACACCTACCTCACAATAATACTTCCATCTACTATTTACCAAGAGACACAGAAAGAGAAACCCAGCAAGTAAAGAAAGACCATCAAAATTGAGTTACTGGAAAAGACATCTTGAATCTACACCGAAATAAATATATAAAGGCTGCCTCAAAAAAATGTAGACATAATCAAGCACATACCAAGAAGCCTTGCTGATCAGGAAAGGCTGCAACACATCTTGTTTGATACTTCAAGGGAGAAGTGATTCTCTTGTACTCATTCTGTTACCATTCAGACAATGACTACAATTGAACATTAGAAAGGAAAAAAATAACTAGAATTAACAATCAGCAATATCTAATACTCATATTGTTTTCTAGTAATGATTTTTCTCATTTTACTACAACTCAGCACACCACCCACCCCCTCAAAAAAAAAAAAAAGAAAGAGGAAAAAGAAAAAGAAGAGAATTCTACAATACTTAGGGTAACACCATTGTTATCAAAGGCGCACTTGAGGCGTAGGGCTCAAGGGGCGCAAGTAGTGGGGCCTAAAGGAGAAAGAGGCGCAGGACATCACCCAGGCGCAGTGAGGCGCAATGTGTGCCTAGGCACACCCAAGAGAGTCTAGGTGCATTTAAAAGAAAAAATAGGGTTTCTTTGGCTTAAAACCTGCCTCCAGCCACCAAAGAAAGAAGAGAAGAAGAAGAAGAAGCTACTAACCTTGATCTCCAGCAGTCTAGCTCCAGGTTTGTATATATTTTTCTTAGTTTAAGAAGAAGAAGCTGCTAACCTTGATCTCTAGCAGTCCAGCTCCAGGTATGTACATTTTTTTTTTCTTCTCTTCTACTCATCTTCTACTCTCTCTCTCTCTCTCTCTCTCTCTCTCTCTCTCTCTGTGTGTGTGTTTTGTCCAGCAGTTGCTCTCTCGCTCCTTTTTTTTTTGGGTTCAGCCATGCTCTCTCTCTCTCTCTCTCTCTCTCTCTCTCTCTCTCATGTTTCGTCCAGCAGCTGCTTTCTACCTCTTTTTTTTTTCCATTCTGCCATGCTGTCTTCTACTCATATGCTGTTTTCATTTTTTTTTTCTTGTCTAAATTTCTGATTTTGTTTATTCTTTATTTGGAAAGTATGTTAACATGCTATTACTCTAAATTTCTTATTAGTTTTGTTAAATTTGTTATTAGCTTCTAGGTTTATGATTGAATTAAATTGGGTTTATCTTCTTGTGAGTTGGTAATTGCTATTAGGTTTCGCTATTAGTAGAACTTATTATAAATTATTAGAATTTAGAAATATAATGATTGAGTTTATGTTATCATAAATTATTAGTCTTTGTTATTATAATTGGGATTATGGTATTATAAATTGGTTTGTATTTGCTACTTGCTAATTGCTATTAGGTAAATAGAGTTTATGTTATCATTAATTTCCTTGTCTCTCTCTTTTCTTTTAATGACTAGTATTATACTAGAAGTGTGATAACTCAACTCAACTCAACTCAACTAAGCCTTTATTTTAATTACTAGAAGTGTGATAGAATATTTTTCATTTTAATTACTTTTTTATTTTTGTGCCTTGCCTTGCTCGGGCATGCGCTTGCACCTAGGCTACAGGATATCTTGGCGCCTTGGTGCACCTTGACCCTTTAATAACCATGGGCAACACAATCTCTACCCAAAGTATCATATTGAGACTCTAAAATCCTCATCCTTTTGAAACCAAAAGTTTGTGTCTAATTAATTTAATGGCAGTATCAGGTAAAATGGAGCTGTATGGACAAGAGGTATCAAGAAATTATTCAATGAGAACTTGCTATCAATAAATCCCAATCCCTCCCATGTCAAAAGAATATAGAAACGTCCAAAGTAGCTCTACCACATAGAAAAATGGCTAATTTAAATTTATATCATCACTTTTTCTACATGATCAGAACTACTGTTTCATAATCAGCAATTACAATTAGGTTTAGAACATCAAGATACAGGTATAGAACATTTATCAGGCAAAATAACCATTACTAGAAATTATGCTAGTACAACAAACCAATTTTTTAAAGACATTGCACAAAGCCATTTTAGAAAGATAATTTAATCATCTTATAACATGAGAAAACATTACCTGAGGCTGTTGCAGGTTAAAGACTATGAGATTTCTATCTGCAGTGCCAACAACCATCAAGGGATGCCGCACAGTCATTGCATAACAGCGATCAGGAAGTTGTTGGGTGTGCACTGGATTTGGCTGCCTCAAATCCCAGTACCTAATGCCAAAAACAATACTTGAGATAAAAGGAGATAAATGCACAATATCACCAGAAGCATTGCAAGTAATTGATGTGTGAAACAGCAGAAAAAGAAATAACAATCACAAGCACCGCAACACCTTGGGGCATCTCAAGTCTCAACCAGTTTCCAATTTTAAGATTGCTAGGGATCATATTTAAGACTTACACAACATAAAGCAAACAAATAGAAAATTAGATAGTTATATCATTTTCAGCTTTTACTTTGTTAAACCAATGTTTAAAATGTTTGCTTCATTATAAAGTAAAATTAATTTAGTAAAAAATAAAATAAAATATAATTTATAATCGTTGGATTTCACTAATATTAAAAATTGGACTTCACAAGTTTTTACTTCAACTAGAAAGAAACTTGTTTTACTTTTTTTTTTCTTCGAAAGTACTATATTGGACAACCAACATATTGCATACAGTTTTTTAAGAGATTTTTGCTCTTCAATGATAAAATATTAATAATAACAAAAAAGCAAGGCACCCATAGAGAACAGCATCTGCAATGAACAACCGGTCATGACATGTAATGATCCATTTTAAAAAATCCCAAATAAAATGCAAGGAAAAGAAAATGAAAACCCAAATTACAGAGAGAAGAAGTTACTTCAAGGTCTTATCCCAACTTCCTGTAGCCAGCATGTTCATCTCTGGAATCCATGCAACCTCTTTGATTGGGGCATCATGCATTGCGACAGTTACTGGTTGACCCCCAGATAGTAGAGGCCACATCTTCACTTGCTTGTCACACCCTCCAGAAAATACAGTTGTTCCATCATCCTTCCAAGAGGAGCATAAAACCTTAAAAATGAAGAAAATATGGAACAAGAAAAAGGAAAAAGTTTAGAATTCTTGTTGATCACAAATTCATAATTAACGAGCAGATTTATAAGCATTTCTTCTTCAATTGATTACCGGTTGGTCGTGTGATATTGATGCCTTTGGCACACTTCCTAAAGTGGCTCCACTCCTTGTGATTTCCCAACATCTTACCTAAAGAATTATTTAAGCAACAAATTTTTATGAATGCTAACATTGCAAAATAAATATTGAAAGTTATAAACGATATATGATGTATTGGAATGACAAAAACAACTTCAAAATTAAAATTCAGCTACTATTTTAAGCTTTAAGAACAGGCCACCCAAAAAAACACTACATACAAGCAGCAATTTAAGAGAGAATTTGAACAAACCTGGCTGTCCCAGGAAGTAGCAACCAAGAAGTTGGCCTTGGGACTGAAATTGAGACTTGAAACTGAGTCACCAGGAGGTTGTGTAACCTACAATCCAAGGTTTGACGCCAACCCAATTTTTCTAGTTAATAAATAATTATCAAATTAAAGTGTGCCTCACATTAAAAAAAAAAAACTACATCTCCATTCACTTAAATTGGCCTAAAAACTCAAAATAAATCTAATATTTCCATTCAACAATTCTCTATAAGCCTTAAAATCCAGATTAAAAAACTAGTAAAATAAAAAAAAAAATACAGAAAAAAAGAAGAAGAATAGACTACCTCAATAGATTTGTTAGGGTTTGGATTTGAAGTCGCGGAAGCACCAAAAGTAGCCATTGAAGCTGCCAAATTACAAGTTTGAAATCCATAAAAGAAACTGAAAATTTTTAAAAAATAAAAAATAAAAAATCAAATGTAGCAGAGAGTGAATAGATATCGCAGCTAGAAAATGAAAAGCACGGAATGTACCAGTAAAAAGGAGACAGAGAGTGGTGATAGAGACGAGAAAGGGAGACTGTGTTCAGAAGTACAAAGTGGCGAGAGAAGGTAACGGAGAGAGCACCATGTATCGTAGTCTTTGTACAGGGATGTGTGCGTTCATATATACGATATGTCTTTTTTTTTTTTCTAATATATACGATATGTCTTTAATTGATATGCAAATTTTGAAAATAATAATATATCAATAAAAACGACTTAAATATCTCTAAATATAATACTTGAACTATTCAATTCAATATAACATTTTCATAATAATAAATAAAATATAATAAAAAAAAATTTTATCAAAAAACATAATCAAAATTTCTAAATTTAATTTAATTTATTTTTTATTTAAATGCATATAGAAATGAAAATAATATTGTTTTAATTTTTCATGATTTAAACATTACAATGAAGAAAATGTTAAAAAAGGATAAATTAAAAAAAATAATTTTTTATCAAATAATTTCAATTTCCTTGAATTAAGTTAAGGATGTTACTTATAGGGTGGCAACGAGTTGAATTTTTGTAGGTATTTGATTCAACTGAACCCTAATAAGACGTACTCAGGTATTATATAATTGAGTTTATAATGGATTTGAGTTTAAGAAATAATACGCTTGAAGGGTTCGGGTTAGATTTTTATAGGTACTCGATTCGATCGAATCCTAAAAAGATATGTTTGAGTATTATATAATCGGGTTTGTGATGGGTTTTGATTTGAAAAATAATACCAGTGACGGATTCAGATCGAGTTCAGATTTTACACATTAGGTATTCGTTACCCAAATTCGTTTCTATAAATACTTAATTAAATATAAAATATATTTTTTATAATAATATTTATAAATTTTTATATATTTTATTTTATATAAAATGGAATTTCAATATTTTATGAAATTATTAAAATTTTAAAATATAAATTACTAATTAAAATAATTTTTTATGTAAAATATTAATTAAAATATATAAAATTAAAAAAATTAAGATTTTTTTCATATAATAATAATAATTGAGTTTAAAACGAATTCGAATTGTTAAAAATAAATTTTAATCGAGTTTAAAATGAATTTAAATTTTAATAATATTAATCAGATTCGAGTTATTTTGCATTACTTCTGAAAAAATAAAATTAGCTTCTCTGAAAAGTTATAAAAACAATAGTAACCAAACAAACTAGGCCACTTACTTGAAATAATTTTATTTAAGGATTATATAATTTTTTAAAATTAGTTAATATGTCATATGATATTTTTTTAATAATAATTAATATAATTTTATAATAAGAGATGATATAATTTTATATTTAATATATTATTTTTAAAAATAATTAATAAAATTTTATAATAGATACAATCTTTAATAATAAATAATATAAATTTATATTTTAAATAATTTTTTAGTAATAGATAATATAAATTTTTAATTACATCTTATATATTTTTATATTTAATAAAAGATACAAAATATATATTATTTAATTTTTAATTTTAAAATAAAATAATTAATAAATATTTATTTTATTATATCACATGACAATTGTCACGACCCAACTTATGGGCCGGACCAGCACTAGGAGCTAGGCCAGCCTAAAGCCCCCAAGGCCCGTAGTAAGCCTAACTATTCATTAACCCAACTCTAAGGCCCATTTGGGCCCACATTCAAGAAACCAACCGGACAGAGTCCGACCATAAAATGGACCTTTCAACGGGGAGTTTTTGACTCACCCGACCTGTAAACACAATATATATCAATTGGGGAGCTCAGCTCACCCTCCACATACTCATATCAGCATAAAAATAAATGGAAGCTCAACTCCCTCATCCAGTCAATCAAACATGCATGTAATAATAATTTTACAGGTCCAAACTAACAATTTATATTACAGACCCAAATTAATTAAATACTTCTAACACATGCGAAAATTCTAAAAGTTTATAGAATTACACAAACATAAATAGATGACCTGCGAGGGAGAAAAGCAGGTTAACCTCAAAAATATCCTCCTGTGGCCTAGAAAAATATTGAACAGGAGTGAGCGTTCGACTTAGAGAGTAAAATATCAATTTTAACCATAATCTCTATAACTATCTAAAACTAATGCAACCTGTGGAGTGAAATGCAACATCAACAATATTTTCACATCATCACAGCAAAAAGGTAATTTGGAGCACTCACATACCCAGTAATATCAATCATAATATATGGGAGCTGATCCCCTATACAGCTCTCTTAAATCCAACCTGGTGCCAGTGAAGAACTCAAGCCAGACTTTGGCTTAATAAACCAAATCAGGGTCCCAGCGAAGAACTCAAGCCGTGACTACCCCCGAAGGATCGGGTCCCAGCGAAGATCTCAAGCCGTGACTACCCATCCTATCCATAGTCCACACCACATCACACGCACGCCAACGCACGCACACTGCTCCAAATTACCACAACAACATCCATGGCACGTTAACAGTTATGAATGCAACATAAATCATGCCTAGAGTTTAACTACATAAATATATGCATATAAGTGATGCATGGGCATACTTGAACATATAATAATATCGAAATTACAATTAAAATTAATATTTTACTCACAAAGAAGCATCGTGGCGGCTGGGTGGAGGAAGAAGGCTGTCCCGGCTCACCTGACAATTACATTACAATTATTTAATACAAATGACTCAATATAAATCAAGAAAAGACCAAATACGTCCTAAGTCGTGCCGAAAATCCGGTAGAATCTCCCCTATACCTAGGACCTACCCAACCTGCAAAAGGGCTCAAAACACACTTCTATATTCACAACCCATATATCCATAACTCAATCACTTCACACAGCCCCTCCTGGGCCCATCGAATCAGTCATCCATTACAATATGTAAAATTTTAATTTAGTCCTTATAATTGATATTTTTTTGCAAAAACTGCCCAAACAAATTCTAAAAATTCTAAAACTTTGTCCCGCGGTCCTTAGCAATATTACTAGGCTATTGCAAAAAGAATCACAGTTTTTTGAGCTACCACGAATATTTTATGGATTTTTAATCATATTTAAACACTAGAAAATTACGAAAAAGCAAGGTTCGGGTTTACCTTTGCCGATTCCGACTTTGGGAACGCGCTCGGGATGTTTGACAATGGTAGGGTAGCCAAAACCTCAATCCAATTCGGAGACTTTTCCGAACGGGTCCATTCGGCGGAAATTCACGCATCTTACAATCACAAATTTTCGTAAATTGAGGATACCTACACGAAGCCCACAACACGAGGGTTAGTACATAAATTTTTTAGAATTTTCTAAGCTCATTTAATGCTCGGAAAAACACTGCGAAGTTCCGTTGGACCCACCGAAAAACAGTGTCGGAAAAATTCAAAATTTATGTCGTCACGAAGCTCTCGACGAGTGGAGCGCTATGGTACTCTCGATTTTCTAGTGGGGTTTACAGTTTGTGAGAAATCTAGCCCAAAAGTCAAAATAGGCTAAAACTTCCCGGGCAAAAATTGGACAAACCGCTCAATGGATTTTGGTATTCTTGGTGTCTATGGAAAGCTCTCGACGAGTAGATGAGTTTAGACACAAGACCCGGTCTGATTGGTGGCCGGATCGGCCGGATTTTGGCCGGGAAGATGAACGGTCGCGCGCGCGTGCTCGTCGCTTCATGAGCCGTTTTCCGGCGTCGCGGCCATCGTGGGGAGGGGTGAGGCACGGCCGAAATGGGTGGCAGGAGGTGGCGGCGCGGCAAGGGGAGGAGGGAGGAGAGAGAAAGGGAGGAGGAGAAACGCGCGCGGGAGAGGAAGAAAAAGGAAGAAGAAGGCCGGTCCGATCCGATCCGGTTCGATTCGGCCGGTTCGATTCAGAATATAAAATTTTGAATTTTTACTCTGCCTTGGGACCGAAAACGAGGTCCAAAAATTTCGAAAAAATTCCAGAAAACTCAAAAAAAATTCGTAGACTCCAAATATATTTTTAGTTTTGCCACGTGGTCTTTAAATTAATTTTTAAAAATCATCAAAGTTTTATATTTTCGGGAAATCAAACTCGATTTTGAAAATCTGAAAAATTTCAAATAATTTTCTAAAATTTAAATAAAATTAAAACATCAATATTTGCCCAAAAATAATAAATTTAAAAATTAGGGGTGTTACATTCTTCCCCCCTTACAAAAAATTCGTCCTCGAATTTTACACAATGCAGAATAAAGTACATGATTACACATTGAACAGATAAGGGTACTTGCTACGCATGTCCCGTTCTGACTCTCAGGTGCACTCTTCCACTGACTGGTTCCTCCACAAAACCTTAACCATAGGGATCTGTTTTGATCTTAGCTGTCTCACTTGGTAGACACCACTACAGGTTGCTCCTCAAATGTCAAGTTTTCTTTTAGCTCTATTACATCCGGCTGTAGTACATGAAAAGGATCGGGAATGTATTTCCTGAGCATGGAGATGTGAAATACGGGATGAACGTGAGAAAGGTTGGATGGTAGTTCAAACCGGTAGGCAACTGCTCCAACTCTATCGGTAACCTCAAAATGTCCAATATACCGAGGTGCCAACTTGCCCTTCTTTCCAAATCTCATGACTCCCTTCATCGGAGAAACCTTCAGGAATACATAGTCGCCTACTGCAAACTCCACATCCCTCCGTCTAGGGTCTGCATAACTCTTACGCCTCGAAAAGTTTTCAATCGTTCCCTGATTAAGGGAACTATCTCTGAAGTGTACTGCACTAGGTCTACATCATGCACCTTCGCTTCCCCCATTTCTGTCCAACACAGAGGAGACCTACACTTTCTTCCATATAGTGCCTCATAGGGTGCCATCCCTATGCTGGAATGGTAACTGTTGTTGTAGGCAAACTCCACCAAAGCTAGCTGATCATCCCATTGACCTCCAAAATCCAAAACACTCATGCGAAGTATGTTTTTCAGTGTTTGGATTGTCCTTTCGGACTGTCCGTCTGTCTGAGGGTGGAAAGCCGTACTAAAGTTCAACTGTGTGCCAAGTGCCTCCTGTAACTTTCTTCAAAACTGATAAGTGAACTGGGGCACTCTGTTAGATATTATGGAAGTAGAAACTCCATGCAATATGACTATTTCTCGAATGTAGAGTCGGGCGTACTGTGCAACAGAATATGTGATCTTCACTGGCAAGAAGTGAGCTGATTTAGTTAGACGGTCTACAATTACCCATATCGAATCATATCCTCGCGTGGTACGAGGCAACCCAGTCACAAAATCCATAGTAATCATTTCCCACTTCCATTATGGGATAGGGAGCTCTTACAGCTTCCCTGACGGTCTCTGGTGTTCAAACTTCACCTTCTGACAAGTTAAGCACTTGCACACAAAATTTGCTATGTTTCTCTTCATGCCATTCCACCAATAGCTATCTTTCACATCATGGTACATTTTGGTGGAACCTGGATGGACATTGTACAGTGTATAGTGTGCCTCTCACATGATTTCATCTCTGAGATTGTCCACATCGAGCACACATATCCTAGAACCTTGCACTAGGGCGCCATCATTGACAAATCCAAACTCACCACCTTCACCTTGCTGTACTCTTTCTATGATCTTCATCAATTGTTGGTCTCTGTGCTGGGAAGCTCTAACTCTGTCTCTCAAGTCTGGTCTCACTGAAAAATGAGCCAACAATACCCCCTCATCTGATAGATCTAAGATTAAACCTTGATCCATCAACTCATGTACTTCCTTAATCAACGGTCTCTTCTCTATTGAAATGTGTGCCAAACTGCCAGAAGATTTTCTGCTCAAAGCATCTGCTACAACATTGGCCTTCCCAGGGTGGTACTGGATGGTGCAATCATAGTCTTTCAGAAGCTCCATCCATCTCCTCTGTCTCAAGTTTAAGTCCCTCTGTTGGAAGATGTACTTCAAACTTTTATGGTCGGTGTATATCTCGCACACTTCACCATACAGGTAGTGTCTCCAGATTTTTAGTGCATAGACTACAGCCGCCATTTCCAAATCATGGGTGGGGTAGTTCTGCTCATGCCTCTTCAGTTGCCTTGAAGCATAAGCCACTACTTTTCCATTCTGCATCAAAACACACCCTAGGCCAACTCTGGAAGCGTCACAGTACACGGTGTATCTTTCACCACTCATAGGTAGTGTCAACATAGGGGTAGTGGTTAGACACTCCTTAAGCTTCTGGAAACTCTTATCACAGTCATCTGTCCAAATGAATGGAACATTCTTCCGGGTTAACTTAGTTAGGGGAGTCGCTATCCTGGAAAAATCTTGCACAAAACGCCTATAGTAGCCAGCTAGACCCAGAAAACTTCGCACCTCAGTGACTGTTGTAGGCCTAAGCCAATCAGTTACAGCTTCAATTTTCTTGGGATCCACTTGAATACCTTCACTAGAAACCACGTGTCCCAAGAATGAGATGCTTTCTAGCCAAAATTCACATTTCGAAATTTTGGCGTATAGCTGGTGCTCCCTCAAAGTCTGCAACACCATCCTTAAGTGCCACACGTGTTCTTCCTCGGTCCGAGAGTATACCAAAATGTCATCTATGAATACGATGACAAAACGGTCCAAAAATGGCTTGAACACCTGGTTCATCAAGTCCATGAAGGCTGCTGGTGCATTAGTGAGTCCAAAAGACATCACCAAGAACTCATAATAACATATCTTGTCCTGAATGCCGTTTTGGACACGTCCTCATTCCTGATTCTCAACTGACGGTAGCCTGATTACAGGTCTATCTTGGAAAAGAATCTATCCCCTTGAAGCTGATCAAACAGATCGTCAATTCGAGGAAGTGGATACTTGTTCTTCATAGTCACCTTGTTCAGCTGTCTGTAGTCAATACACAACCTCAATGACCCATCCTTCTTTCTCACAAATAGAACAGGAGCACCCCAGGGTGAATTGCTCAGACGTATGAAACCCTTGTCTAAAAGCTCCTGTAGTTGCTCCTTTAACTCCTTCAATTCTGCTGGTGCCATCCTGTAAGGCGGCATTGATATGGGGTTTGTACCCGACACAACATCAATGGAAAACTCTATTTCCCGTCCTGGTGGCAACCCTGGAAGCTCCTCTAGGAAGACATCCATAAATTCTCTAACAACAGGAAAATTTTCCATGCTGAAACCTTCTACAGATGTATCTCTCACCAATGCCAAATACCCTTGACATCCATGCCTCAACATTTTTCTAGCACTAATTGCTGACACCAAATTATATGGAGCCATGCTCCTCTCACCGTCAAAGCTAAACTCTTCCACACCAGGTATGTGGAAATACACCTTTTTGTTCCTGCAGTCTAAAGTGGCATAATGAGTTGCCAACCAATCCATCCCCAAGATTACATCGAAATCCATTACTGGTAGAGGAACCAAGTCTGCTGGGAGGATCTTTCCATCCACTACCACTGGACTACCCAGAAAAACCATATCTACATCTATGTTGTCGCTAAGTGGGGTAGCTACTGACAAAGGGCATTCTAAAGTGGTAGGGTTTCTACCCAATCTCATGGCAAACACAGGGGAGACAAATGAGTGCGTAGCACCCGGATCTATCAAAACACGAGCCTCATAGGAACAGACTAGAAGAATACCTGCCACAACTGCATTGGAAGCCTGAGCATCCTGATGGGTCAGGGTGAAAACCCGAGTTTGACCCCTACCCTGAGTGGCAGAACCCTAATACTGACTTCTACCTCCTGATCTGCCTCCAAATCCACGTCCCCCTTGTCCTCGGCCCTGTTGGCCACTGAACTGACTGCCTGCCATGCTGGAAGCACCTGGATACAACTGACGAGGAACATTCGCAATAGAACCCTGTGACCCCATCTGTGGCTCACTAAACACGGGGCATTCCCTAGCAAAGTGACCTGGTTGGCCACACCTGAAAGATACTCCTGAACCCATCAAACAAGGTCCTGAATGTCCTCTTCCACACTGTGCACAAGGTGCTAAGGAGGATCCTAAATCAGACCCAGAACTGCTGTACCCCGAACTGTGACCACTGCTGGATCTGTATCCTAGTCTGAACCTTCGAGGTTTATGTCTAAAACCACTCTTCTTGTTCCTACTTTTCTCTCTGTAATTACTCTGGCCACCACTATCCGGAGTACTCATGTGGGGAACACCTGAAGAACCCTCTGCTCTATTTTTCTTTGCTCTTCCGCTGTCATCCACAGCATAGCTAATCTCTATCTGTCTGGCTCAATCAACTACCACATCAAAAGACTGATCAGACATCATGGCCAGGTTTGCATACCTCCTGTCAAGCCCCTTTAGGAATCTTTTCCCCTTCATAGTTTCTGTAGCTACTGCTGTAGGGGCAGACCTGCTCAATTCCAGAAATTCTGTAGCATATTCATCTACATTCTGTCTTAAGGCCTCAAAGGCCCACTGCTTTTGATCTCTGAAGCTTTCTGGTACAAACCAGTTGATGAACAGTTCCACAAACTGAGTCCATGACAAACCCTCCATCCGAGGTAATATGTAGTCATTCATCCATTGTCTAGGCATAGGCCCTATGACATGCTGCATACACTCTATAAGTCTTCTATCAGTCAACTGTAATTCTATTTCTGCCTGTCTGCAGGAATCCAAAAACCGATATGCATCGTCTGACACATCATAAGTACCAGGCACCAACTTCTTGAAATTGATGATTTGTTTGTAAGGTTCCCCTCTTGGTGCGGTGGACTGCTACTGCTATGGAGGGTGGACCATATACTGCGCCATCATGTCAATGGTTCTCTGCAACTCAGCTAGAGTAGTTGCCATGGGGTCCATGGGACCCTGTGCCATGAAAGACTGATCCTAAACTGGTGGCAGCTGCTCTTCTACTTGAGCAGCTCTAGGCCTCCTACCCGCCTCCTGGCGGCGCCTCATCTGTCTTGACACCTCGTCAGCACATCCGTTCAGTGCAGCGGCAGCTCTCTTGCTTCTACACATTTTCCTGAAATTCAGCATCATTAGCCCACAAAATTCAAAATTACACATTACACAGCTCTATAGACTCATATTTATACACAATACATGAAGCAGAGACTAGAAGCAAAGATGACAATGCAAGATGAATGTGGACCCTATTTTCCGCATGTGACTCCTATTAGACTCTTCCCAATACTTTAAACAATTTTTCCCTATGAATCTGGAGCCTAAGCTCTGATACCACATTTGTCACGACCCAACCTATGGGCCGGACTCCAAGACTAGGACACAGGACTGGCCAGCCTAAAGCCCCCGAGGCCCATAGTAAGCCTAAATATTCATTAACTCAACTCTAAGGCCCATTTGGGCCCACATTCAAGAAACCAACCGGACAGAGTCAAGCCATAAAATGGACCTTTCAACGGGGAGTTTTTGACTCACCCGACCTGTAAACACAATATATATCAATTGGGGAGCTCAGCTCACCCTCCACATACTCATATCAGCATAAAAATAAATGGGAGCTCAGCTCTCTCATCCAGTCAATCAAACATGCATGTAATAATAATTTTACAGGTCCAAACTAACAATTTATATTACAGACCCAAATTAATTAAATACTTCTAACACATGCAGAAATTCTAAAAGTTTATAGAATTACACAAACATAAATAGATGACCTGCGAGGGAGAAAAGCAGGTTAACCTCAAAAATATCCTCCTGTGGCCTGGAAAAATATAGAACATGAGTGAGCGTTTGACTTAGAGAGTAAAATATTAATTTTAACCATAATCTCTATAACTATCTAAAACTAATGCAACCCTGTGGAGTGAAATGCAACATCAACAATATTTTCACATTATAACAGCAAAAAGGTAATTTGGAGCACTCACACACCCAGTAATATCAATCATAATATATGGGAGCTGATCCCCTATACAGCTCTCTTAAATCCAACCTGGTGCCAGCGAAGAACTCAAGCCGGACTTTCGCTTAATAAACCAAATCGGGGTCCCAGCGAAGAACTCAAGCCGTGACTACCCCCGAAGGATCGAGTCCCAGTGAAGATCTCAAGCCGTGACTACCCATCCTATCCATAGTCCACACCACATCACACGCACGCCAACGCACGCACACTGCTCCAAATTACCACAACAACATCCATGGCACGTTAACAGTTATGAATGCAACATAAATCGTGCATAGAGTTTAACTACATAAATATATGCATATAAGTGATGCATGGGCATGCTTGAACATATAATAATATCGAAATTACAATTAAAATTAATATTTTACTCACAGACTTGACAGCAGTTACTGTGGCGGCTGAGCGGAGGAAGAAGGCTGTCCCGGCTCACCTGACAATTACATTACAATTATTTAATACAATTGACTCAATACAAATCAAGAAAAGACCAAATACGTCCTAAGTCGTGCCGAAAATCCGACAGAATCTCCCCTATACCTAGGACCTACCCAACCTGCAAAAGGGCTCAAAACACATTTCTATATTCACAACCCATATATCCATAACTCAATCACATCACACAGCCCCTCCTGGGCCCATCGAATCAATCATCCATCACAATATGTAAAATTTCAATTTAGTCCTTATAATTGATCATTTTTTTTTCGCAAAAACTGCCAAACAAATTCTAAAAATTCTAAAACTTTGCCCCGTGGTCCTTAGCAATATTACTAGGCTATTGCAAAAAGAATCACAATTTTCTGAGCTACCACGAATATTTTATGGATTTTTAATCCTATTTAAACACTAGAAAATTACGAAAAAGCAAGGTTCGGGTTTACCTTTGCCGATTCCGACTTCGGGAATGCGCTCGGGATGTTTGACAATGGTGGGGTAGCCAAAACCTCGATTCAATTCGGAGACTTTTTCGGTAACGGGTCTGTCTGGCTGGAAATTTCACAGACCTGGACAACTATCGAATTTCCTCGAATTGAGGATACCTACATGAAGCCCACAACACGGGGGTTAGTACATAAATTTTTTAGAATTTTCTAAGCTTATTTAATGCTCGGAAAAACACTGCGAAGTTCCATGGGACCCACCGAAAAATGATGTCGGAAAAATTCAAAATTTATGTCGTCGCAAAGCTCTCGACGAGTGGAGCGCTCTGGTACTCTCAGTTTTCTCGTGGGGTTTACGGTTTGTGAGAAATCTAGCCCAAAAGTCAAAATGGGCTAAAACTTTCCGGGTAAAAATTGGACAAACCGCTCGATGGATTTCGGTGTTCTTGGTGTCTATGGAAAGCTCTCGACGAGTAGATGAGTTTAGACATAAGACCCGGTCCGATTGGTGGCCGGATCAGCCGAATTTTGGCCGGGAAGACAAACGGTCGCCCGTGCGCTGCCGCTCAGAGAAGTTTCCGTGCCTGTGCCGCGGCCGTGGGAGGAGGAGGCGGGCGCCGGCGAGCTGGTGCGGCAAGGGGAGGTGGTGGTGCGGCAAGGGGAGGAGGGAGGAGAGAGAAAAAGAGAGAGAAAGGGAGGAGGAGAAACGCGCGCGGGAGAGGAAGAAAAAGGAAGAAGAAGGCTGGTCCGATTCGACCGGTCCGATCCGGTCCGGTTTGATTCAGAATACAAAATTTTAAATTTTTACTCTGTCTTAGGACCGAAAACGAGGTCCAAAAATTTCGAAAAAAATTTCAGAAAACTCAAAAAAATTCGTGGACTCCAAATATATTTTTAGTTTTGCCACGTGATCTTTAAATTAATTTTTAAAAATCATCAAAGTTTTATATTTTCGGAAAATCAAACCCAATTTCGAAAATATGAAAAATTTCAAATAATTTTCTAAAATTTAAATAAAATTAAAATATCAATATTTACTCAAAAATAATAAATTTAAAAATTAGGGGTGTTACAATAATTTTAAAAAATATTTATTAGATTAAATAGCATATATTTACAAACCATTTTTTTGTCGCGTCACAATTTTCAAAGGGCTTTATTAAGATGGCATATTTTTATAAGTCATTTTTTTTTATTAATTTAGTTAAAAAGTTAAATTTTACTTTATTTTCTTCAAATTTGCGCAGATTTAAACTTTATTTTTTTATCAGAAAATTAAAAAATCGTTTTGGCAATGGTAAGTGTTTTTTTTTTTTTTTAATTAATTTGTATATAAATGTCAAGTCTAGAAACGACTTCGTTTTGGTTTTATCAATGCTCCATTTTCCCTCTGTGTAGTTTGTCCAGCCTTCGCCGCTGTGGCCTCAGGCCTCTTGTCTTGACTGTGAGTGCTTCTAGTTCCCTACAATAAAGAGCACTCAAATTTTATAGCTCAAAGCAGATCCACCGAAGACCGGAGTTACCAGGCACTAGCTAACCTTCTCCCAATTCTTCTCCCTCTACTCTACCCATTCTTTTCCTCCGAAGATCATGGCTTCTTCTCTCCTCCCGGTTCGGGGTAACTCTCTAGTTTAACATGAATTTTTCTTTTCAATTTCTCATTAGTGTTCGAAAACTTTGAATTTTTGTTTTCATTTTCTAGAGACCTGAAAACTCTATGGCTCATTTGAATTTTTTTGGTATTTTTATCTGTTCTTCTTTTTCGGTTTTGTTTTCTGAGAAAAATGTTGCACATAGAAAGGAAAGGTGAAATGTGTTTTGCTTGCAGAAGTTGTTTATTAATGTCTTGGAAGTGTTCAAAAGTGGGAGATTGATACTGGGTTAGCCAAGAACATAGAGTTAGGGTGTCTGTTAGTCGTTGTATAGAAGCTGTTTGGTCATTTGCCTCAATGAATTAGAAGTGCTCAATTGTTTTGTATAAACCATTGTTTTGTGCAAACCGAAGTTTAAGTGCTCTGATTTTTTAAGTAGCATTTTAATGTGTGCATGTTTTTAAATATCAGTTGATATTACAAAATGAAATATGGAGCACTCGTGGCCTTAGTGTGAATAATCAGCAAATTTAATGAAATGCTGGAAGAAACATAATGCTTCAGTTGCTTTCAAATTTCCCCCCATTCCTTATTTCTTTCTTTCTTTTTCTCTGCTCTCAATTTGAAACTTCAGACTAATATCCCATTCTTCACATCTGTTTGCTCGGCAGCCAAATTGAATATAATTAAAGATCAATGATGCCATAACATTTTACTCTAGTCACTAAAGCATGATACTGATTCTGTATAATAATGAACGTTTGTGTTTTATGCTATGTTTTCAGGGGATTCCAGTGAACTACTGAACACGATATCCAATGCCCCTTTTGGCATTTCCTGTGGATTGGATTGTGAGGTAGGGTCTTCTAGTTTACAGGCCCAACACAACAAAAGAATAATATCTCCAAACGGTGATAAATCATGTGAAATTTTAAGAAAGATTGAATCTTCATTACCCATATTATTCTCGACAGATTATTATATGGTACCTTCCTTGACTGATTTAATTGCCCGAGAACTCCTGGATCCTGGTTATTGTAGCCGAGTTCCAGATTTCACTGTTGGGAGATTAGGTTATGGATGTGTCAAGTTTCTTGGGATGACTGATGTTAGGTGGTTGGATTTGGATCAGATTGTGAAGTTTCATAGACATGAAATAGTAGTTTATGAAGATGTAACTGCTAAACCTCCAGTTGGCCAGGGCCTTAACAAGCCCGCTGAAGTGACTTTGACTCTGCAGATAAGGTTGTCAGATATCCATGAGGGGCAGCTCAAAGATGTTGCAGAGAAATTGAGAACGAGTATGGAGAGACAGGGTGCTCATTTCATTTCATTTAACCCAACAATTAGTGAGTGGAAGTTCTCGGTTTGCCATTTCAGCAGATTTGGATTGAGCGATGATGATGAGCAAGATATCATAATGGATGATGTTGTAGCAGTTGAAGAACCACTTGAGATGAATGATGGTGACAATCCTGAGACAAATGAAGAAACCCAAGTAGAATTAGAACACAGTGGACCTCTGCTTCATCATTCTCTTCCTGCACATCTTGGCCTTGATCCTGTAAAGATGAAAGAGATGAGGATGCTGATGTTTCCTGTAGAGGAAGATGAGGAGGTTGGGAGTTTCAATGGCCCTTCACTTCAGAAACTGTCCTCTAGTAAAGAACGTGCAAGAAATCCTTTACAGAGTTCTGCTCAGAAAATGAGCCATAGATCTAGTTTTCCTGTTGCAAGGAAAACACCATTAGCTCTGCTTGAGTACAATCCTGGAAGTTTCAATTCTACTTCCCCTGGAACCATTTTGATGTCCCAACAAAATAAGGGCCTGCCTTTAAAGACAATAAGGGGAGAAGGATTTAAGCTAGACCTGAAGCATCAGACACCAATAACTGGAAGCCATTCTCGCAACATAGTTGATGCTGGTTTGTTCATGGGTAGGTCATTTCGTGTAGGTTGGGGCCCAAACGGTGTCCTTGTTCACTGTGGTGCTCCTGTTGGATGTAATGGTTCTCAGAGGTTATTATCTTCTGTAATTAATGTAGAAAAGGTTGCAATTGACAGAGTAGTCAGAGATGAAAACAATAACACCAAAAAGGATCTAGTTGAGTTTGCTTTTGACTCCCCTTTAAATCTCCACAAAACAATAAATCATGAAACACAAGAAGTTGAAGTGGGTTCCTTTAAACTAAAGCTCCAAAAAGTTCTTTCTAATCGCTTAATACTTTCAGAGATTTGTCGGAGTTACATTGACATCATCGAAAAGCAGCTGGAGGTGCCTGGGCTGTCATCATCTGCTTGTTTGGTTTTGATGCATCAAGTAATGATCTGGGAATTGATAAAAGTTCTTTTTTCTGAAAGGGAAAATAGTGGACAGTCGAAATCTGTGGGTGATGATAATGAGGAAGACATGATGCACGATATGAAGGAAGGTTCTCTGGAAATTGACCAGGAATCACTTCTTCTTGTCCGAAGAGCAGAGTTCAGTTGTTGGTTGCAAGAAAGTGTCTGTCATCGTGTCCAAGAGGAAGTGAGCTCTCTGAATGATTCCAGTTACCTTGAACACATTTTCTTACTCTTGACTGGGCGACAACTGGATGGAGCTGTGGAAATAGCTGTTTCTAAAGGAGATGTTAGGCTAGCTTGTTTGCTGAGTCAAGCTGGTGGGTCTACAATGAACCGTGCTGATATTGCGCGGCAGCTTGATCTTTGGAGGATCAATGGGCTAGATTTCAAATTCATTGAGAATGAAAGAATAAGGCTGTATGAGTTGCTTTCTGGTAATGTTCATGATGCATTAAATGATGTTAAGATTGACTGGAAGAGGTTCTTAGGACTATTGATGTGGTATCAGCTCACACCTCACACGTCCTTGCCCATTCTTTTTCAGACTTACCAGCACCTTCTTGATGATGGCAGGGCTCCATATCCTCTTCCCATTTACATTGATGAAGGGCCAGTAGCAGAGGCTATAGATTTCACAGGGAGACACTTTGATCTTTCATATTATCTTATGCTTCTTCATGCAAATGGAGAGGGTGAATTTGGTTTTCTGAAGACCATGTTTAGTGCCTTCTCGTCAACCAATGACCTTCTTGACTACCATATGATCTGGCATCAGCGAGCAGTGTTGGAAGCTGTTGATGTTTTCTCCTCTAATGATCTTCAAGTTCTTGACATGGGATTTGTTTCACAGCTGTTGTGTATTGGGCAATGTCATTGGGCCATCTATGTGGCCCTTCACATGCCATTCCGTGATGATTATCCATATCTCCAAGCTACCCTTATTCGGGAAATTTTGTTTCAGTACTGCGAAACTTGGAGTTCAGATGAGTCACAACACCAATTTATTGAGAACCTTGACATTCCTCGGTCATGGTTGCATGAAGCTATGGTATGCCAATGATTCTTACAGAGCTAGTTTGTGCTGATATTGTATATCTCAAGCACTTTTTTGGTTCATGAACTTGGTCATGGATGATTTCATTTGATGTTACATCTACTTTGACATAGATGCATACATACGCTATTATGCTCACTACAACCTTTAAATGGGGTTCCTATGACCTATGAAACCAAGTCTCATATACATACTCCATTCCTCAAGTGCCCTTCTGTTTACCTCTCTCTTCCATCCGAGTGCACCATATCAAACATGATGGCATCTCTTTCAAGGCGGCAAGAGATATTCCTCCACTCTGCTGCACCCGTGAACTTCTGTGAACATCTACAATTGCTATAACTCAATTGTTATCTCTACCTTTGTCTTGATGACTGCATTGGATGTTTCACATGCCTTCGGGTGCCCATATGTGCATCCATGTATATGAGCAAAATAAATTATTAAAAGCCTTCAAAAGCTTCAACTTGATAAAATCAAGTGAGTCTTCAGATTTTTATGCACTTGAAAATCTCTTATATGCCCCTTGCCCTCCTTCCGTATGCACATAATCACATGTGTAGTTATCCTTTTCAGAAGAGTGAGACTTGTCTTTTCACCCAGCTGCACCTGTCAACTTGTGTAAAAGCCATTTATTGCTGCAAATTTTACCCAATTAAATTTCTTGTTATTGTAGCAACAAATCCATTTTGCATGAATTGTACAAACTAATTATAAACTTTATTTTAACATTAACCATGGGGAATATTGTAGCACATCAACATTCAGTTTCAATTTTTAATTTGGAAAATTTTATGTAGATGTGCTTTCATATAATCTTCTGGTTGTTACTCTCTTATAAGCATCTTGTCTCTGTTATTCATGTATTTTATTCTTGGAATGCAGGCAGTTTACTTCAGTTACAATGGGGATCTCTTCAAGGCCCTGGAACACTATCTTGAATGTGAAAATTGGCAAAAGGCTCATTATATTTTTATAACTTCAGTTTCCCATAAATTGTTTTTATCAGGTAAAAAGTTGTCACCTTTTGCATGTTAAGTTGAAATGTGCAAGTTTTTATCATATCATATTCACGCCGCTGGGAAATCCTGATGGCAATGCTTCTCATGTTTATAATGGTGATAAGTTTGTCAAGTTGCTTCTTTTCTTCAAATCAATTTAATGCAGCTAACCACTCAGAGATATGGAGGCTTGCAACTTCAATGGAGGACCACAAATCTGAAATTGAAAACTGGGACTTGGGAGCTGGAATTTATATATCGTTCTATCTCATAAGAAGTTCATTGCAAGAAAACAATAATACAATGAGTGAACTGGTGAGAAAGTGTATTCTGAATCTTAATGCTACAGCCCATAGCATGTAGTCTATCATCTACATTACTATCTTGTATCAAGATTTAAAGTAGCCAATGCCGATTAAATTGGACTCTCAATTAAGTTATGCTGTTGCCTTTGCTTAGAAGCAATAGTTGCACGTTAAATATGTTTTATCAAATGCAATTCAATCCTGACAGTCAAATGGGTATGACTTTGTCTATGAATTTTCTTAAAGATTTCAATAGGGCATTAGTGCATCAACAGTTTTCCCTCTATATGAATGTTTACAGAGCAATACTTCTAAATTGGCTATTTGCTCATGCACAGAGTTGCTTTTCCTTCTTACTAGACTAGCATGTCAGAATTCTCCAACAGGAAGCACAACAGACTTTAATCTTGATGCAAGGTGTCATTTTAATAAAAAAAACAATGAAAGTAATAAATCATTTTAAAGCCTGTTTAGTAATGGAAGATATGACTCGATGTTTTTGCTTTTAATAGTGTTTTGAATTATTTTTTATGATGGGTATTGAAAAGGCCTGTGGAAGCTCTAAATATGTAATCTTATTCTTCCTTCGCTCTCTGTTATGAGTGTTAAAGAACATGCAGCATCTTTTGCAGGATTCTCTTGAGAACAAAAGTTCTACCTGTAGAGACTTCCTTGGTCACCTGAATGAATCTGTGGCAGTTTTTGCTGATCGATTACCAATTGATGCAAGGTACTTCAGCACTTACTTCGGCACTATATACTATATTTTTATTGTTTCCAGTTGCTTGTTAGTCAGTTAGTGTATTTTTACCTGTTTTATAAGATCGTACATGCTTCCTGTGAAAATGGAAAGCAAAGGTTATTTGCCTTAGGATTTTCTTAAATGAAGTATTTAAGGGTGGGCAATGCTTAATCATCCACTTTATTTATTGATTTATTTCTTTTGTACTCCCATCCAGACACACTGTTCTCACAAAGAAGTTGGTTATTTGGTTGCATGACAGTCCCCTCCAGACCCTTGCAAAGCAGGGTGCATAATTCACTTGGGAATACCCTTTTTTCTATAATATTTATCATAGGGATTCAAGTTCAAAATTATTGATGTAGTGCTAATATGTTATTCACTACAAAGTGTTATAAATAAGGAGTTTTTTGTATGTGCCTTGCTAATTGTTTAAATCGTTACTCCAGGCATTTGAACTTTCAAGATCAAGGTCTTCATAACAGTGACAAATAATATGCATCATATCTTAGAAGTTTGTCCTGTTGAAAGCAGATTATCAGGAAACAATCTTGTATTGTTAATCTTTTAGTTCACCGTAGATCATCTGTTTCTGGCTGCACTTATTTCTTTTGCATTCTCACTCTAAAATTTCATTTTAATGAATAAAGAACAATAATTACTAGCAAGAAGGAAGTTGATTAAAATTTATTTAGTCAATTAATATGTATGAGAAGGATGAAAAGGAGGTTCTGATTGGTTGTGTTCTTCTTCTTTTTTGTGGGGATTTAGCTTCTTCTTTTTTGGGGGGATTTAGACTAACAATCAGCACCTGCTTTATCAATATAATGATGCACATGACATTCACAGCTAGTTATTCATTGGGAATCCTTGCTTTAACTCAAAGAAAGATGATGCTTGTGGTTTCTTTAGAAAACAGTTTGAAGATCACTTGCCTTCTTAAGTAGTTGCATTTTTCCTTTAAAAGGCAGAGGTGGGAGCTTGAAATTGTGAAGGGATCAGTTATACTTGGGTTTTATCTGTCATATGGCAAGTGGAAAAAAAAAATGAACAAAAACGAAAACACAATTTGGAGATGATATCTTTAGCTGTTCCCTTTTGTTGCTGAGAGGTCTTAGTTCGTTATTAACATGGTTCTGTGTATGTTCCAGGGTAGCATACTCAAAGATGGCAGAGGAGATCAGTGAATTGCTTCTATCTGATATTAGCGAGGGCTCCACACGTGATGCTCAGTTAAGTTGCTTTGACACAGTGTTTAATGCACCAGTTCTGGAAGACCTCCGCTCAAATCATCTGCAAGATGCTGTGTCGCTCTTTACATTATATCTTTCAGAGATTGCCACTTAGTCTGTATGCCTTCTGCTGTGGATTACAAATTCATAATTTACAGCATTCAAAAGTACAGCACTTTTGTTGTAAACTTGCTCTTGTAACCAATTTTTTTTTTTTTTTTTTTGTAAATCCTTTTTATAGCAGAAATAGACATTGATGAATCTGCATGTGAAGTTTTGTCTCTAAAAGCAAGAGTGAAGCTCGAATTGTCTCTACTGGAAGCCATATTTTCAAATGCTTGTGCCAGCGAAGCTCTTCAGTAGCTTACCCCTATTGTAGTAAATAGGGACTTACTTTTCTTTAATTTTGAAGAGAGACTTTCACTAAACCAAATCAAAAGTTAATACATATACATTAAATAAGAAGTCAAGAGAGATAGGACTTCACTCCTAAATGCCAGATCGGGAACTCAATATTGTTACTAAACAGTGGGTGATATAGTTGATTGATTTGCGTGCAAAAGCGATAGAGCAAGAACTAAGCTCATCTAAAACAGCAATACAATTCAATTAGATACTACAAAACCAAAATAAGAAGAGTTTGAATGTCGGCTCTGAATTACTAGAATGAAGAGCAGGAAATCATATTGAAAATGAGGTTTTGAATTTGAATTTAAATAAAATCTCAAGCTTGAATTCTAATTAAAGTAAATGTAAAATTCATTTAAAAAGAAAAAAAAAAAAAAACTCCTGGCGATGACTAAAAGGATGAATGTTGATTCTAAGGCATGAGTTTGGAGAGGGAAAAGGGCTTAAGTGATGCAAATCTTAATAGTAAGTAGTTAGAAAAACAAGAAGCTAAATCATCGTAGGCACACCTGGAAAGTCCTCAAGGGCAGAAACCCACCAATACCAATAAAAATAAAATGAAAATTAAAAATTAAAAAAAAAAAAAAGCAAAATTCCATGGTTAATTCTCATTCTCTTTTTCATTTTATTTCTCTTTCTCTTTCTCTAGAAATTAGCGCTCCGCATCTGCTCTAGAAGAGAGCAACGAAGCTTCCTTTAGCTGGCTCTCTATCTCGAGGTCCCTCTCTCTTATTTTTTTTTTCTTATTTTTAATTTTTATTATAAATTTTTGCTTTCGTTTTCAACTTGTACTTAGCTGGATCGATAGCTAGCTAGCTAGATAGATCTTCTCTCTCTAAAATTCGCTGTTGTTGAAGATGCGTCGCTCTGCAGCCAGGAAAAGTGGTCAATCCAATTCCATCGCTCCGATCACTTCTTCAGCTGCGGATCTTTTTCGCTCCGGTACCTCTCCTTGCTCTTTTTCAAAAAAAAAAAAAAAATGAAAGTTTATCTTCCCATCTATCTAAATTCTGTTTTGGGATGTAAATATAATTTGAATTTATTGTTTTTTTTTTTCATGTATGGAATGATTTTGCTTGTTTGATACACGAGTTGATTTAATTATTATTCATAATATTTGCTTTTATTTTGGGTTATTGTAGTTCGAGTGGATTTCCCTCCTTTTTTTTCAGTTGATTTCTTAGAATAAAAGGTGAGAATTTAACAGGAAAGACCTTCAAAACGACAAACAACTATACCTTATCATGCTAATGATAACTTCCCAATTGAATTTAGGGCTTAATCTAGCTCCATCTGAGTTCTTTTACTGCTTCAGGTAAAGCACAAGTATGGTAGAGATAAATTATATACAAATACGGAAATACCCTATGCTTGGCAACAAAGTTTATTTGTTGTAATGTTGAAAATGATATTAGGAACTAGGAAATGTTAGAATAATACGTACTCTGTTCAATAGGAAATTCTGGGCGATTTGAAACTTTCACTCCACTGGTTTCATGGTTGCTTCAATAGATTTTCTTTTTCTTGTCTTGACAAATAATGAAAAATTGAACAGTGAATGACAGAATAAATTTCAAGAGTTGTACCTGAATTTTAAGTGTTGTAACAAAGATGTCCCTAATATAAACCCTGAATTTTAAAATTTTCATTGTAAAATTTTTTTAATTCCCAATAGCCGGGTTGTAAATAACACGATAATGTGGACAATTGGCGATAATCAGTTGTTATATATCTAACGCTTCATTATCCCATATGGCTGAGATTATTTCATGGTTGATTGTGAAGAAAATCATAGCCGATTTTGACACTATCACATAGAGGAGAGAGAATTGTCCACGTCCTGCCACTATGAATTGTATAAACAGACTCTAGGGAGTCAAAATGATTTTTTGTGCAATATTTTACAATTTTAAATTCAATGATAGCTCTGTTACAACTCCTAAAATTAAGGGACAACTATTGAAATTTGTTCATCAATTACAGCATGAAGACAGTATTGATGATTGGGTTCTTTGCTTTTCCTACATGAGTGCTTGTTAAATAGTTTTCACTCCCTAATGTTTTCACATGCTTAATCATGCCAAATAGTTTCTTTGCAACTTCATTTTGTCTGGTATAAAGTTGAGTGCAAATTCTGAACTTAAGAAGTTTTCTCAACACAATTGTTGAAAAGTTGAACTATTGAAATCTGATTGCAGCCATTTTCAGATTGAATCTTTGACATATAAGTTTTCAATCTGTCCCTTTTATTAAGGTAATATATAGCTCTTTTTTGTTTTTTTTTTTTTCCTTCTTATATGTTGGTGATCTGTGGTCTGAAATCTGATGCACTCAAGAAATGTCGGATTTGCATATATCTCCATTCATGCAAATGAGTAGCTTGTCCATCCAGTAAAATTTCATTCTGCATGAGTTTGATCCTTTTTGAGGATTGTGTCTAACTACATGTTCATGATCTATAATTGGTTAGTTTATTACTTTTCGTGCTTTATGCCAGCTGAAAGCAGAAGTTTTCTTTGGCTGTTAAGAAGTTTCTCATTTGGGAGTGGTGGCCTTTTAATTATCTGATTTTTGTTCAAATGCAATTAACAGTCACTGATTTTTTGAGTGCATTTACTATGCAATTTGGGTTGTTGTAACTGAGTAAGTCTTTATCTGTTCAGCCTCAAGTAAAGCATCTTCAAAAGAAATGGAGCGAATTGATAACCTATTTTACTCCTATGCAAATATTTCTTCTGGTTTGATTGAGTAAGTTTCTCTGTGAAACATGCAGTTTAATTTTGGATTGCCTTTTAGCATTTTATTTTGCAAATTTCAGCTGCAGTACATTATACTTCTGTTGAATATTCACTTTGAATTTAAGGGAATGACATATCGGTTGATTACTTGGTAACCTAGACATGGGCCTGGTCTAGGTTTGGACTGGAACTGTTCACACCCAGATTTGACCCAGACTGTTTTGAACTGGACCGAAACCAGACTGGACCAGTTTTGACGGGTTTGGTCTGGTTCCGAGTCAAACCGGATTTTTCACGTTTGAAAAAGATAGAAAATTAAAAAAATTTTGACCGTCAAATTTGATCAAACAAGATGAATGAAACTGGAATTGAACTATAGCCGAGGGATACCCTTTGGTCTGGTCCAAAGTCCTCAGCACTTGGGGCCAGAATCGGACCACGCCCAGGCTTATGGTAACTTATGCGTGAACTTTTGCAAAATTATGACTTTTAGATCAATGCTTCACTTTCCATTTTAAAATACATCTTTGACGCTTTTTTTTTCTTGAATGTTAATTTCACTGCTGGAAGGGAAAATAATGAAGTGAGGGGAAAGACTCTAGTTCTTGGGATTGATTTCTAATTAGATAGCACTTTGTGGATATAGGAATAGATGACTGGAAGTTTTTTAAATAATTTTCATCACTTGGCCCTATTTTGATCTCAACATTAAAGTGAGGACTGAGTGAGGATTGGAAGCCAAACAATGGGAAAACATAAAACGGATGGTTGAAAATATATTTCAGGAGGATTTAGAATCAAACAGAATATCTGAAAGGATGCCCAGTGTGGGCTTCTACAAAAGGAATGGGAAGTCTGATGGAAAACTCAAAACAGATATTCTGGAAGTATTGAGGATCATATAGTTGAAAGATTTTCTTGAACTCTCTCCCCTAGTTTTTTTATGAAGAATCCTACAATTCCATCATCTTAAAAGATAATAGCTTTTTCTTTTGTTCCTTTCGTGAAAAAAAAAAAAAAGATGAAGAAGAAGATAGAATGAACTCACCCTTATGATTTGTGAACTGGTTATCCCAATAATAAATAAAGATTGGTTGGATTGCCATTATAAGTTGAGCTTTTACCTATCTGGACAATGTGATGGTGTTCGACCAATAGGAATAATATCACCGAAAAGAGAAGAAATGTGATGTAAATAGTTTTTCAATAGTAATTCAGTTTGTAGTCTTACTCTCTTGAGGTATAAGCATATATATAGTGGCTAAGTAGTTTGAAATTTGTCTGAGTAGTTGTATTTGAAATGAATATATATATATATATATATATATATATTAACTTTTTAAGATTTGTGAATGGAATTCTGATGTTATAAATATATCCTTTAAACAGCCCGGAAGGAATTGAAAACTTATGTTCAGATATGGAGGTGGATCATACGGATGTGAGGATCTTGATGCTAGCTTGGTAAGTTGGATTAAAGACATTAGACATTGTACTTCTTAACTTTTGGCTTGATGCTTTTCTCCAATAACTGATGGACTCTTTACTTGTCAGGAAAATGAAAGCTGAAAAACAGGGATACTTTACCCTGGTAAGGAACATCACTCATATGGTACCTGCATCGATTTCTATAACATTGTTTATATATTTAGTCAATTAATTTTATTATCTGCTTATCTTTTTATTTCTCGATTCAGTTTACTATTTATTGATTGCTTGATGGAGCATATTGGATGGACATATATATATATTGGATGGACATATATATATATGTATATGTTGTACTTGTTGCTGGATTGAATAAATTACTGTAATATTAAGTCTCATGGTTTGGATTTTATTGTGACTATCAAGTTACATCAGTTGATGGCACTTATGTCCACATCTTTACATTATACATATGTATAAATATACAAGTAATTTTTATAGTCCATCCTTGAACTTTACCTCATATTTCATTTTTGTTCTTTAACTTCAATTTGTTACTAAAAAAATCACTAAACTTTAATTTTGTTTCATAAAAAATCCCTCTAACTTGCAATAACAGTTTTTCAGATTAAAAAATCCTTCTAAGCTACTATGTGACATCTACAAATACAGTTTCAGCATTTTCCGATGAAGAGTAAATCCTCCTTTTTTCGAGGAAGCAGATCATTGTAATATCATTGGTACTTTTGTGATAAGTCCAGATAGTGATTAAAATGGCTGGTATTTTTTTAATGTGAGAGGAAATGAGGTAAAAAAAGATAATTTCATTATTTTTTTCAACCAAGAAACTTGCTATAACAGATAAAAATGATTTTTGTGAAACAAAATTAAATTTTAGGAATTTTTTTAGTAACAAATTGAAGTTAAGGGATGGAAGTGAAACACAGGGCAAAATTCAGGGATGAGCTGTAAAAATTACCCATTTATATACACACACGATATATGCAGTCTATTAATCAACTGAGTTATTCTTATCTAAGCTCTCTAATAGTCTCCCTGCTCTTTTCTCATTCTTCATCTTGTTCTTCCATCATAGACCATCATCATTGTCTGCATAGTAAGTAATGCATTCGTCCTTCTTCCTATCTTTCTAATTTTATTCTTGATAGGAGGAGTGGCGAAGAGGTCTTAAAGCGCTGAGGGCTGATACTGTAAATAAATTAAAGAAGGCCCTCCCAGAGTTAGAGAAAGAGGTATAATATGACTCTTTTTCTTTACTTTGGAAGGCTCACTTCAGTTATTTGACAGGTTTTGTTAATGTGTGTAATAAGTTTATAAAGGTTGATTTTTTCTTTTTATCTTCATAAGGTCAAGAGACCATCAAACTTTGTGGATTTCTATGCCTATTCTTTCCGGTATTGCTTAACAGGTATCATGTAGAAACACAATGTTAGCTGTGTTTCCACCTTTATCTGTGTCTCTTTCAATTTCTTTCAACTATTTATTTCTTCTTTTCCCCCTTTTTATGTCTTCACTCAGAGGAGAAACAAAAGAGTATAGACATTGAGAGCATCTGTCAGTTATTGGATCTTGTTTTAGGATCTCATTTCCGTGCCCAAGTTGATTATTTCATCGAGTACCTAAAGGTGAGTGGCTTGATTGCTATATGCTTTGCAAGTTTGTGTATATATATATATATATATAATGCTGTTTCCTCTCTCTCTTTTTTTTTCTATATTTGTTTTAGTTTCTAGGACTGTGTATGTGTTTACAATTTCAACTACTGTCCATCTCTCCTGTCTATTAGCTTACTGGTAGACTATAGCATTGTTGTGCTGATGAGCCCTGTGTCTGTCATCTGTGTTTTCTATGGCCAATCTTGATTCGTTATTGTTTTGCTTTCACTGGAAAATTTATTAGAGATTTTACAGTCGTGTGGTTTGATGTACAAAGTGGTCTAGACAACTTTATGGGCCAAATAGATATTGAACATACCATTTATATTATGTGTATTTTCTTAGTTTGTGATGCCCTGCTCCAAATTAAAATGATCTTATATGCCATGCTTGCTCGTGGATACAGATTCAAAATGATTATAAGGTCATAAACATGGATCAATGGATGGGCTTTTACCATTTTTGCACCGAGGTACTTTCTATTGTTTACCTAAATAGTTTTAATTTCTTGATTGCTGAGGAGAATTGAAGATTTTTTTTTTTTAATTGTGTATTCGATTAAAATTTCTGTTCATCTTATATCACATGCTGTTTGCGCCTTTGCTTGTGCACAACTAGATGCATCTTTTTATGAATTTGTTAACGCACCTTCTTGACAGATAAGCTTCTCAGACCTCAGTAATTATGATCCGGAACTTGCTTGGCCCTTGATCTTGGATAATTTTGTAGAATGGATGCAAGAGAAAAGGACTTGAAACCTGCTGTCCTTAGGTTGACTCAGTCCTCTACTGTAAACCATCGTTTTTATTGAAGTAGGTACCAGAGAAATCTTTTATATTTTTGCGCAAGTTGGAAATTGTATTATTTTTGTGGCGTCGCCTGTAATTCGTTGTTTAATAAATGTGATTGATCTGTCTGCAGGACTGTTGAAACTGCACACATTAAACTCCGCCAGCATGTTTTATTTTCCCATTTTAATTTGATTTTCGCCCTTTACAAACATTGAACTCTTTCTCCAATTCCTCAAATTTCATGTAATTGATATGCTAGAGCTTGTACAAGTCTTGTCACTGTTCATTCTGCTTCCATCATTGATTCTACAATTACTCTCCAAGGCAAATAGCTACAGTGAATTGGGTTTGATCTTGTTTTGAGTTAGCTATGTTGTTCTTTGCATAGCCTAGAAAATGATTTGGACAGCACATGCGCAGGCTCTCCGCAATGCGATTAGCATATTTTCAATGAAATACGTTGATTTTGTGGTTAAGTGGGCTTGCGTGCATTAAGGGTGTGCATGGTTTCTGGTTCTTTCGAAGTAATCGAATCAAATATAAAATGAAAATTGAACTGAATCAAAATGGTAGAGGAACTGAATTAAATTGAATTGAATTGGTTTGGTTTTATTGGTTTTGTCATAATGTCAAGCACTGTCGTTTTCAGTCAAACAACGTTGTTTCCTGTGTGTCTCTAACGCAGTTAGTGCCCGTGCCTAATCCCAATCCTAGTGGCCTTTTTCATCATCAAAGCGATTCATTTCATAGAGATAGTTAGATGTATTGGTATATGTGTATTATCTCTCATAATTATATAAAATTCTATATAAGGAGTGTTTATTTTTCTGTGAAAGAGGAAATATTACTTTAATATGCGTAGAGAGTATTGTATAATCTTTCCCTGCAACTAACATTAGATTTGCATTTCATAACAAATTTAAACAATAAATATACCATCTTTTAAAAAAAATTTACAAAATTCTCTAAATTTCAACAATTGCATATGTGCAATTGTCATAATTTTTACTTCTCTTCCACTTATTTTCTCAAATTTAAATTTTGTTTAAATAGTTCTTCCCCACATTATAAAAAATTAAAGATTTCTTTTAGCTTAGTAATGTGAAATTTCTCTCTTTTTTTACTTAACATACAACCTATTATTACATGAGCATCATGAGAGCAGAAGTGAAGATCAAGACGAGATGAGAGAGAATAGAAGTTTATGGGCTATCCTATAAGTGATTGGATTGCAATATTAACTTTGTTAGTCATTTTGATAAATAAAACAATCTAATAATTTATATAAGTTCAAATTAATATGTAATTTATTCAGTATTCTCTTTGAATTTAACATAATATCAAAGTAGGTCATAATCTAAGACTTATACAAACATGGTGTGTAATACTGCAATAAGCCAATTCCAAGTAGATCCATGGGCTAATAAAAAGAATTAGACCCAAGTCAAGAAAGAAGAAGAGGCCAAACTCTAAATGACCACAGCATATAGTTCAAGTGATAACTGGATCAATCTAGTCCAATTGCACTTAATGTGGATTATAATAAGTTAAAAGAAAATATAAATAAGGGGGAATCAAGCCTAATTGATTTAAACCATTTTGGTGGAGACAACTCCGAACTCAACAATTCAACCATGCCAATAGTTTTCAACACTCTCCATATCAAAATTTCACACACACACACTTATATATATGATTATAAAAGATTCTATAACTTTAATAGTTGAATTGAAAAAAAAAAACTAAAAATTTCAAGAAATAATAACTAAAACTAAATTAATTAATTGGAAAATCAAATTGAAAAAATGAAATAGAATGGTTGAATTTTTCAGTTATAATCGATTTTTACTCAGCTCTAACAAGAATTAGGTTAAGAGAATAATTATTCTTTTTCTTAAGTTGTATGATGTCGCTCATTCATTGATTTACATCTAATGTTTCTAATGGTGGTTTGGTATAATACATCCAATGCACCCAAGTATTTTTCAATTTATTAGCTTAACTGTTTAATTATGTTACTAAACACATAAAATTTTCAAGGTAAGCACATTTAAATTTATTTAATATTTTAAAAAAAATTAAAACTTTATTAATTATAATTTGAAAAAATATTTTGAAAATCACATTGCTTTTCTATAAGAGAATCATTGAAGTTGAAGAAAACCCATTTATACACTTAAAATTTTCAAATTTTATCTGTTAAATAATGCAGTATTATTAAAATATATTGCTTTAAATTTTTTATTAACAAATTACTAAAGAATTTAAATTTTGCCATTAAATAAGTCTCTCTCTAGTAAACTAAAGAGAGAATTTCCTCTGTAGTTTAGGCTCCATTTTTTCCCTAGTTTAGTTGAGCGTCCGTCTCTAATAATTATCCCCTACCCTCTAGGCGAGGGATGGTGGTCTTCTTGGCTGGGTACTGGGCTCCCCTCCCCTCCCTAACTGGGTTGTTTATAGTTTTTGTTGAGTTTTGTTTAGTTTTCTTACAAATTTGGATCTTGCATGGTGAAAATATTATTTTAGATTTGTTTTGGGAGGTAGTTGTCATAACTGTATCTAGAATCGGTGATTTTATGCGTCGTCATGTCGAGGATAAAATTTGGTGGGGTTAAAAATGATGTCGGTGAATGTCCTTTTGTCGTCCAGCGCTCCATTGGAGTCCAGCTCTGGTGTCCTTGCCGAGTGGAAGCTCAAGCAGTAGATGGGTTCGTTTCGTCTTCTCAAGCAAGCGGACAATTTGGACACTTTAGTGCTCTCTTTGGTTTTTGGGTCTACTGTGTTGATGTTCTATGGTTTGGTTCGGTTAGGGATAGCAATGGGTTGAATTTTAGTGGGTATCTGATCCCATCAATCCTAATAGAGCGAATTTGAGTATTATATAATCGGGTTTGAGATGGGTTCAGATTTGAAAAATAATACTCATTTGAATTCGTGTTTTACATGTTGAATATCTATTACCGGAATCCGTTTATATAAATATTTAATTAAATATAAAATATATATTTTTATAATAATATATATAAATTTTTATATATTTTATTTTATATAAAATAAAATTTAAATATTTTATGATATTATTAAAATTTTAAAATATAAATTATTAATTAAAATAATTTTTTATACAAAATATTAATTAAAATATATAAAATTAAAAGAATTCAATTTTTTTTTTTATAATAATAATCGGGTTTGGGATGAATTCGGCTAATTAAAAATAAATTTTAAACAAATTTATGATAAATTTAATTTTTAATAATATTAATCAAATTCAGGTGATGCAATTTTTGCGGTTACTTTTCTTGTTGGCATCTCTAATTCGGTTTTGCTAGGCCTGATGTTTGCTTTGTTTCTGCCATGAAAAGCATTACGTGGATGGGTTTACCTATGGGGTGTCTTTTCATTATACTGAAGATGCTTTGTGATGGTATTCCGAAAGAGTGCTCTGGTGTCTTTCCTAGCATGTTTCTGAAATTTTGCGTTGGATCCCTCTGCTCTTTATAGGCCAAGTTTTTATATGGATTAATAAATTTTGGATGGTATCTTCTAGTTTGGGTTTAGGCTGAAATCCCCTCTCCCTAAGTTGCACTCTCTAAAAGTTTAATGAAATTTTAATTTCATGTTCAAGAAAAAAAAATAATTCTCTTATATATTTAAATTGAAAAGTTCTAAGGTTTTTTTTTTTTAATATGGGATTAGGTAATGTTCAAATTTAACATTTATTAAGTAGATGATATATTTTTAGTCACTGAATTAAATTAAACTCAGCGCTTTAAGGGTTTAATAATACTCAACTCAACTCAATTAAGTCTTTATCCAAAGAATTTGGGATTGGCCACATGGATTCTATTTCTCTATTCTAAACGATTTTGGGTTAAATCATCGAAAATGCATAATGCTTTCATGTCATATTGTAGTACTCTCCTCCAAGTCAGTTTAGATCTACGCCTTCTTTTCTTTCTATCCCCTAACCTAATGTGCTCTAGTTGTTTAACTGGAACCTCCGTATGTCTACGCTTCACTTGACCAAATCACCTCAATCTCCCTTTCCTCAACTCTTTCTCAATTGGCATCTCTTATACCCTTTTTCTAATACTCTCATTACGGACTTTATCTAGTTTAGTATGACTATTCATTCACCTTAACATCCTCATCTCCGCAACTCTTATCTTAGACACATACGACTTTTTCAATACCCAATACTCACTACCATATAACATGGCCGATCGTATAGCTGTACAATTAAAAAATAAAAGCTAAAAAAAATACAAAAACAAAAGTCCACCCAATTATTAATCATAGTGAGGTAAGGTAATTTTCTTTTTGAAAAGAAAGAAACAGTGATAAAGAGTAGTTGGTAATTGATTGAAACCTTCTTTTTGACATTTATTTTATTTTAAATATTTTCTTTTACACTTTGAAGGAAGGCAAATATGGGGTGAAACATATTCCATCACAAAAGCAAGAGGATATGACAAGCTATTGATATGCCCTTCTTTATGGAACCATTGCAGACTACAGGAGGCTTCTGATTATTGAATTCCTTAGCAAGAGAAAGCAAAGAATAAAGCTCATTCTCTGCATTTCTGCTTTTATTTTCTCCCAATTTTTCTTAACTTTAGAATTTCCAAGTCTCCAAGCTTTCCTCCCTTTGCAAGTTCAACTTTCACCCTGTTGTGTTTTTTCTTTTTTGTCTTTGGGAAATTTGCAATTTGGTTTCTAAATTTTATTCTATATTACACTTTAGTCCTTAAATTTTAAGAAATTAATTATTTAGTCGCTGAATTTTACATTATATTACACTTTAATCTTTAAATTTTGAGAAATAAATTATTTTATCCTTTTAATTTTAATATATAAAATAATTTAATTTCTATAATTTTAATATTTATAATAATTTCATCCTTGACAAAATGACTACATTTTTTCATATATTAAAATTATATAGACTAAAATATGATATAGTGTAAAATCTAAAGGCTAAATAATTAATTTTCAAAAATTCAAGAAGTAAAATATAATTTAGTATAAAATTTAAGGATTAAATGATTAATTTCTCAAAATTCATGACTAAAGTATAATATAGGATATATTTAGGGATCAAATTATAAATTTCTTTTTAATTTTTACTTTATATATATATATATATATATATATATTGTCTTTTCACCGAATGGTATCAAATCTCTGCTCAGATGCTGTCCAAAATTTCTTTCTTTTCTTTTTTTTTTATTTTTATTTTTTATAAGTCTTGATAATATTACAGAAGCAATTTTCATAATATACAGATTTCTCTTTCTCTTGAATGTAGTGTAAGTGTAATGAGTTAGTAAGGGAGAAAAAGAGAAAAAATAATTGAGAGGAAATTAATATCAAAAAATTTACAAATGTCAGGTTAATATGAATTTAGTATCTAATAAAGTTGAATAGCGAAAAAAAAAAAATCATATAATCGATCCTAATTAGTTTAAGATTAAGACTTATAAATTTGTCATTGTGGTACATGGGATAAAAACAAGCTAAAATGAAAATGTACAGGCTTTTATATCTCATGCTTAATTTCATTTCTCCAGGCAATACAAACTTGTCAAAAGCAATGGCTACAAGAAACCAAAGAAAAATGAGGTCAACTTGGATGATACTGCAGAGACATAACATCAATTGCCAGATTATAAAAAATTTCAAAGAAAAAAAAAAGCATACACATGTGCATGTACGTGCTGCATGCCTGCATAATTTCCCAGAAGAAGATGTTAGCACCAAAAATTCCAAGAAAAAGAATGAAACAAAAAAAAAAAGAAAAAAAGAGAAATTATAAATAAAAATTTTCTTCCCTTGGTTTCCTTGGAACATTGCAAGAAATTAAAAAAAAAAATCAATTCTTTCAAATTTATGATCATCAAGGTGATGAAGAAATCAAAGGAGAAGATGGTGGAAGAGCACGTCTGCTTCTACTTCTACTTCTACCACGAATTTGATTTCCAGAAGGAGATGATGAATTAGAAGAATTACGTGAAAATCTGTTGGATTCACTTGTTAATTTTTTCTTCTCTGTTTCATCAACCTTCTCTTCCATTTTATGGTGCTGAACTCTTGTTGAATTTAAATTTGCAGGAAGCACACAATTGCATAGAAATCCTGACCCCAAAAAAATTAATTAATTAAAGTTCTGGCTATTAGAGTAAATATTGAAATTGAATTTCAAAAAAAAAAAAAAAGAGTTTCTTACCAATTCTGGCAAGGCGATTAACCCATCTTGGGATGGGATTAGCAGTGAGTCTAATACAAGCATCATTGCAGAAATGGTTGCAGTTCTTAGTGATCAAATTATAAGCATTTCCTCTGTATTTCTCTGCAAGTTCCTCCATTACTGCCCTCACCTCTCCAGGCCCCATTTCTGTTTTTCCGATTAAAATTGTTTTTCTAAATGTAAATCCATCACACTGTTTCGGTACTCCTTCGAAAATTCCTGTTGTTGGATACTCGTGAGCCCCAAAAGCATACTCAACTCCATGAACTGCATTTCATGATCCAAAAGGAAAGAAAGAACATTACCTCACAGCAACAGATTGAACTTTCTGGGATTTTTCCCAGAAAGGAAAAAAGAGAAACAGTATTGTAGTTCACAGCCATTCCTGAAAGATTTTGGATTTCCATGGGGAAGAATCTAATTCTGCCAAAAGTTCTGTGAAGTCTAATGTTACCGCGAATCCCAGAACAGGGGAAAAAAAGAAATAGAAAGATCTGAAATCTAAAATTTATATCATTCCTGTTTTTCTTGCACATTCCCATTTACCAAACACTAAGCCAGCTCCTAAAATAAAGCTACGAATCACCATTCAAGAAACTCAGTAAGCGATCTAAACAGCAAAATCTGACACAATAACAGATCTAACAAGCAGCCAATGCAACCAAAAGAAAAATCAAAACATAAAAACAAAGTAAACAAGAAAATTCAATCACCTTGTACACCAGAATGATAGACTCCAAGTCCAAGCCAATAAGCGTAGCCATTCATTGGTGTGAGATCATAAACATTAAGGTACACTGGCACAGATCCTCTTGAATCCTTTTCTGAATTCAATTTCTTTCTGCACAGCATTTTCTTGATTTTTCTTTTCTTTCTTTTGTATAAACTCAGCCAACCTCATACAAGAAAATGCATTATATGATAGATGACATGATAAGCTGTGTCCTTTCTCAACTGGTGTGAAGATGAACTCACTCACTCACTCTTTACAAGTAAATAAGAGACTGCTAAAAGTGGGCGTGTTTTGTTTTCTGCTTAAATTATGGATTTTCTCTTTTTTTTTTTCCTTTAATTTTTTTTAAATTTGGAATCTTCTATTTAGGAACACCACACCGGCGGTCAATAGTGCCGCTCTGTAGACTATGGTTTTTAACAGATAATTATAATATAGCCAGCTTTTGGATTTAATATATATATATATATTATTAAATAAATAATATATCTTTAATTGAAAATCCGACATCGAGGCGTCAAACCTTCTCATCGATGTGAGATTTTGAGAAAGATCGGTCGGCCATCTCTAAAATAACTTTTATCGGTTGAGCAACGGCCCTTCCACTTAGTACCGTCGAATCATTAAGGTCGACTTTCATCCCTCCTGGATGAGTGGGTCTTGCAATCAAGCTTCCTTTGCTTTTGCACTCGAGGCCCAATCTCCATCCAATTCGAGAAAACGTTTGCAACCCTCCGTTACCTTTTGGGAGGCTTACACCCCATAAAAACTATATACCTGGAATTGTTCCTAAACCTGTAGATCCTAACACATGATTAGAATTCTAACTCTTTCAAGGTGATATAATAAATCAGGTTAAACATTAAAATAATTTTAATTAATTATAATTTAATTTTATTTAAAATTAAATCGATTCAATTTTATTATAATTCAGATTTGGAACCTATAGCTAGCCAAATGTAGGTGCGAGCCTGTTCTCCCATTTAAGAATTATAATATTTGAAATATTTTTGGGAGAAAGTAACGTTTACTCATTGTGATGGTTAGTGGGGTATGTATCATATTATGATATGGGATTAATGTGTGGGGGTGCCCCTTTTTTAAGGGAAAAGGAATATCATCATATGATTAGGTGCACAGAATTAAAGTGGGACCCAATCGGATGGTGGTGGTTTTAGTATAATCGTGATTAAATAGATTATCACGAGAATATAAAAGGGTAGGAAGGATTATAAATTATTTTTTATTTTAATTAAAAAAATAATCTTCTAATTTGTATGGTTCTGTTAAAGTCAATAAGGTTAAGAATGATTTTGACTAGAGTATCAAGTATTAGTTAAGCGTCCCTTTGAAGGACAGGTCTCCCTTTTTAAAAACTATATAGAATTGAATCATTCTAATTTAGTTTAATTCAATTCGACAATCGATTGTTAGACTTTGATAAGTTTTTTAATTTGTACTTAATTTTTAAGTTATTTGATCTGATTTTGATATTAATTTAAATTTAATAATTATTAATCAATAAAATTAAATAATTTTTATATATAAATACATATAATACATAAATTTTCTATAAAAATAAAATAATTTAAAAATCAATAAAGCAGTTAATTTGGTTCGATTTAATCAATTTTTTTTCTTCAAAATTGATCTGAGTTGAAATAACCAAAATTTATAAAATTAAAACTCAACTGAACTAAACTAAATTACCTTAAAGACCAAACCTTATTACTAAATTAGGACAATTCGGTTTAGTTTATTCAATTGAAACAGAATAGTGCTCACTCCTAAACTTATATTCGAGTATCATAATAAGTTATGAACAGATAAAAATATTGTTAATTTTTATATTAATTATATTATTTTTTATTATTTAAATTAATTTTAGAGTTTACAAAAATTTTAAATTACTTGTCTTATTTTTATTTAACTTTTACTTAATTAGTTTTTTAATGTAATTCAAAATAAAAATTTTAAAAAATCAGAAAATCTTTTTTTAAAAAATCGTAGCTTTCATGTTTTAAAAACAAATTGTTGATTTTCATAAAGAGAATCAACTAAAAAAAATATTTTATAACTTTTAAAAAAATTAAAATTTATCAATATGAATTGAATTTCAAAGTATTTTAATTTTATTTTTTTATGACTTTTTTAATATAAAAATATTATTTTATTATAATATAAAGTAAAAAAAATTATAAAAAATTAACTAGAATCAGAAAAAAATTGTTATTAAAAAAAATCGTAACTTTCAGGATTTAAAAAAAAATATTGATTTTCATAAAAAATAATTAAAAAAATGAATTCATAATTTTTTTAAAAATTTATCAATACCAATTAAAAATTATTTTAATTTTATTTTTTAGGGCATTCTCTCCTCTAAGGCCATGTTTTTACTAATTATCAAAATTTATTGCTTTATTATAATATGTGAAAAATATTTTTTATTATAATATAAATTGAAAATTTACAAAAACTAACTAAAATTAGAAAATCATTTTTGAAAAAAAAAAAGATGTAGGTTTCATGTTTTTAAAAAAATTATCGATTATGATAAAAAAAATTAACTAGAAAAAAGAGTTCATAACTTAAAAAAAAATGATTAATAATAGTTGAAACTCAAAGTATTTTAATTTTATTTTTTATAGTTTTTTATTCAATGGTATTTTTTTTACTTTATTATTAAGATTTATAAATTTATTATAATATGTAAAAAATATAAATGATAAAAACATATATTAATAAATAAAATAATATATTACTTTTTAAAAAATTGTCCCAATTTTTTATAAGTGAATAGATATTCTCTAAAAAAAAAAATTCTTTTTTTTGGGTTGATTGTGTCCTTATTCTTTACAAATAGACTTTTATATAATGGAATGGGGTTTGGTTTTGCAATGTGACAATGTCCTTATTCTTTGGGTTGGATAAATGGGTTCTCTAATCTCTAGTGAAAATATAAAATGGCACAATTGTCATGGAAAAGGAAATAGGCTTTTCAAGCTTTTATGGGAACAAGAGTGACAACTCTAATTTTCTTGTGTTCTGAAAAGGGTAATTCTGAGACATGTGCCAATTGTTATTGTCAAAGTGATTTTTGAGGATTGTGGAAACTCTGTCTCTCCAATGCTTTTGTCAATTATAAACAAAAACAATGAAACAAAGAAAGAAATAGTTGTGAAGCAATCTGCTTTGCTTTATTCCCAAGTGGGCATGCCTACAATATGTTCATTTTCATCACATAAATGAGTTACTTTCATATGAAAATTGCTGAAAATTGAATCATTATTTGGCTGTGGATGAGTTCTGTGTCCAGCTCCAAAGTTGTTGTTTTATATCTAATTTTGAATAAAATGTTGAATTTTGTGAGAGTTAGAGGTTGATATGATCTTATCCCTTATTTGGAATGTAGAATTTTGTAGGAATTCAATCTGATTGATTTTTTTTTTCTTAATTTTCATTTTTGAAATAAAAAAAAAATTATTTTTTTTTATTTTAAAAAATTTATTTAAAAAATAAATAAAATTCACACAATTATATGAGAATTCTTTTAATTTTTTTTAATAATTTATTGCAAATCAACCTTAAAAACTTTTCCTATAATTTTGGGTTCATTCTAGTTATTAAATCCAGCAATCCAATTTATTTTTCAAAATTTTTTATTTTTAAAATAAAAATATTTATTTTATCTCCCATCAACCTTCTTTCTCTCTCTTAACAAACTCTCAATTCTCTATTCAATCTATCCTCCCCATATATAGAAAATTCCCAGAGCATATATGACGATGAAGGTATGGAAGTGTGAATAGCAAAGGAGCCAAATTCCTTGAAAAATGTGGAAGAGCTTGGAATTGAAATTCCATTAGCTTCCAAATTTTGGTTGGTAGGTCGCTCAGCTAACTTGGACTTTGCTTCTGGTTATGTTCTACCCCGTGCGTGCAGCAACGGAGCCAAAAATTTAATTTAGGAGGCTCAATTAAAATCTGTTTTTTGTTAAATAAATAACAATTGATAAGAAAAAGTTTTACAAAAGTTAATATGCTGTTACAATTAATTTATAATAATATAATTAAATACCTTAATTTTTTTTAACAAAATTAACTTGATAAAAATTAAATAGAATTGTTACTAATTAAAAAATAATATAAATGTTTTATATTATGAAGTAATATGATGGCTTAAAATTGAAAAATTTATCTAATTTATCTCAAATTTATTTTTTTCAAAATAATAATAAAAAGTAAATTTAATTAAAAAGTATAAAAAGTTATTTTAACCATCCTAATTTTAGATATGTTTTATCATAATCACATATGTCTAATGAATATATATATATATAATTTAAAAAGTGAAAAACTACCTTATTTGATTTTGAAAATATAACGATTAAGTTGTCGGTTTTATCAAAATGACAAAAATTTAATTATTTAAATTGAAATAAAGGTGAAACTAAGAATTTATCATTTGAGGGGAGGGAATAAATATTAATAAGAAATAAATAAAATTTTTATAAAAATAAAAGGATTAAAATAAAAATATAAAATATTAAGATATCAAAATTAAACTATGAATGAAATTCACACAAAGATAAAAATATTAGAGGGACAAATAATAATTTTGCAAAAAAAACTAAAATTTTAATTTTAAAAATTGTAGAGGGTAAAATAATAATTTTTTTAAAAAAAATACATTAAATTTATGGGTAATTTTTTTAATTTTAAAAACTTATGGGGGCATGGCCCCTTATCTCCAAGTAACTCTGCACTTGAATTGAAACCTGCTTTAACGATATGGTATAAATTATTTTGTTGAGAAATTGTAAAGTGCGAAACTAACTTGTTTGATTTTGATAATATATGGATTAAATTGTATACTTCATAAAATATTAAGTACTAAAGTATAAATTATTCTACAAAATATTTATTTTTATAAAATTGTTACTATACCCCTAAAAATTTTTAAAATTTCAAGGGGCTAGTGCCCCCCCTTACCCTAATCTCCCTCCGTTCGTGCATGCATGAGAACCCCATTCACTATATATGTATATAGTATTATAATACTAGTTGAATAACATTATTAGAAATAATCTTTTATTGGGAAAAATGCATTTTTAATTTTGAGGAATTTCATTTCAATTTAAAATAATAAATATGCTTAGGAAATATATAATGGCCTAATGCTTAAAGAAAAACCCTCAATTTTTTGAGCTTTTATAATTATATTCAATATTTTTAATTTAGTTTTTTTTATTTTAAAATAAATTTATTTAAACTCTATTTATTTTATAGATAATATTTATTGAAAAATATTTTTCATATCTTTTAGTGTTTGGATACTCAGATTATAAAATAATAATAAAATTTTCTTAAAAATTGCTGACATGACATTGACTTGTCACTGATATGATGTTGATTTCAAGCCACGTTAGCAACATGTTTGCCACGCTGTTGCCATATCAGCACGTACCAATCACATTAATAAATAACATTATTAGTCACTTTATTCCTTAAGTGCTAAAGGTGTTAAATCACGTGCCCTTACATATAAAAGAGAAAACATCAAACCCTTTGTAACAAAACGTGTAAATCATAGAGTGCTTAAATGTATATTTCCTTACCTTTTATTATAATAGACTTATCTAGGAGCTTTGCAATTTGTAAAATAACTTTAACTATGACTTTGTATGGAAATATTGTTTTATGAATATTGTTAGTTATCATTTTGTTTAAGATACAGTAAAATTAAAAAAAAAAATTAACCTTTTGATCTCAATTAATTTTAATTTTATTAAAAATAATAATTAAATTTATGAAAATTTATTCTCTCTCTCTCTCTATATATATATATGGAGAATGAGAGCTTCAAATTATTCTTTTTCGGTAAGCATTAGCTTGAAACTCTGTGGCATTTGGCTGTAACTCTGTGGCACTTGGCTTCAAAATGATTATATTAGCATATGGCTTTGATAAGCCAATCAAGAAAAACATCATAAACATCTCATATAGACAAGTATCATAAGCATAATAAGCACATCAAACAATGGTCAATAACATTCTGTAAACTAGCTACTTCTAACATTCATATAGCACAATCAATACAAGGAGACAAGCAATCATCGTATTACTTGTAAGTAAAGGAGAAATCTACAAGGAATAGAGAGATAGGGACTCAACGATTGGTGACTAGTCAAGCTTAACAGTGGCCAACTAGTCATGTAACGCTTCTCTTGGAACTGGATAGTATTGTCCGCTTTGACCCACTGGATCTCATGGCTTTGTCCTTTTGACCCCTTCTTTAAGGGTTAAAAGCGCGCTATTCAGATTAGAGGTTTGCTACCTTATAAGGCCCTTCACCTTCACCTTTCTTTCCGATGTGGAACTCGATTCATTCTTACCCTCCATTTGGACATGGATACCAGTGAGCCTTGTCTCCCCCAGAGGACCGCTCCAGCTGAGACCTTCCTTTTTGCACAGGATGTTACAAGCCCAGCAGCTTTCACCTAATTTGTCCTAGAACCACACCGTATTGAAGGAGGTCAGCTCTAATACCATATTGTAACGCCCCTCTTAGAACTGTATAGTATTGTCTGCTTTGGCCACTGGACTTTATGACTTTGTCTGTCATGACTCAACCTATGGGCCAGATCGGCACTAGGACTTGGGCCAGCATAAAGCCCTCGAGACCCGTAGTAAGTCTTACTATTCTCAAATCCATAACCAAGGCCCAAAAACTTAGGCCCAACATATAAATAAAATAAAATAAAATAAAATATTTTTATTCGGGTTAACCTAATCCGATAACAATAAAAAACTGAAATCAGGGGAGCCCCGCTCAACTCTGATACCATCACTTACAAATTTTTTAAATATCATATAACTCTTCATTTATTAATCTCAAGAATTTAAATTAACACGATTTCTAACAAGGTCCATACTACTATTAACACATACGGAGTTCTAGATTTCAAATTTAGAATAATAAAACAATTAAATAACTGACGTTGAACCTGCAAGGAAGAAAGCAGGTTGCTCTGTGAAAGAACTCCTTCTGTAGCCTGAAAAAATAGGTGAACAGAAGTGAACGTTGGACTCAGAGATTAAAATACTAATTTTAACTATAATTTCTATAGTTACCTAGAGTTAATGTATCCTAAGGAGTGGAATACAATACCATCAAAATTTTTATACACATCACATCATAACAGCAAAAAGATAAATTTGGAGTACTCACGCACTCATATAATATTCAAACAGTACATATATGAGAGATGATCCCCTATACAACTCTCTTAATCCAACCTCTACCAGTTAGTGTCTCTCAAGCTGTACTTTTGCTTGATAAACCAAATGCGGGGGCCAGTAAGATCATCTCGAGCCGTGCCTACCCTGACTTATCCATAAAGGACCGGGTCCCAGTGAGTATCTCTCAAGCCGCGTCTACCCGTCCTATTCATATCCAATACCACACACCACACACCACACGCACGCCAACGCACGCACACTACTCTAAATTACCATAAACAACATCTATGGCACTTCATCAATTAAGAATGCAATATAAAATGTGCCTAGTATTTAATACATAGATACATATTTATAAGTGATGATGAGCATGTCTGAATATATAATAATATTAAAATTATAATTAAAATTAATATTTTACTCACAGTACACCAGAGGCTATTGTGGCTGTTGGGTGGAAGAAAATAACTGACCTCAATCACCTAGATAATTATATTATAGATTTATTAGTATTAATTCAAAATAAGACTCTAAAGAGACAACAGACAACCTAATTCATGCCGAAAATCTAACAGAGTTTCTCCTATACCTGGGACCTACCCAACCTACAAAATGGTTTAAATAACACTTCTAAACTCAACTCATACCTCATCATCATTATATGACCCCTCCTGAGCCCTCCAAACTAGGCAATAATCTCAACATCAGACAACTCAATCATAAGATTTTAAAACTAATATGTTTCAAAAACTATCCAAATTAACTTTAAAAATTTTATAAACTTGCCCTGTGGTCCTTAACAATATTATAAGGCTATTGCAAAAGGAATTATAATTTTCTAATCATCCACGAATATTTTATGAATTTTATTCTAACCCAATACAAAGCAAAAATTGAGCAATGTAGAGTTCAGGTTTACTTATGTCAAATATGACACCTGGAACGCATCCAAAATGTCTGATAATACTAGGATTGACTATAATATTGACCACGTTCTGAGACGGGCCATCAAACTGCCATATCTGATTGAAAATGCGATCCCCGTGCTAGTGAGCTATCCTCGATCTGATTGCACCTAAATTAAGTATAAATTTTGTTAATAATTATCATAAAATTATTTTTAAATTTTGGGAATCAAAAAATTTCTAAAATCTCACTAAGCGATCTAGACCGTCCGATTATCGTCTTTTTCAAATGGTGTTCAATCGAAGTGGGACTGGTCCTATCTCAAAGATTTCGCCGTCCTAAGTCCATCATGGTATCGGATTTCCGATTTGACGGTCGAATTGCTGGAAAAATGGCCGAAATGCTAGCTGCCCAACATTTTCTCTCTCCTCCTGATCTTGCCGGAAAACTCCATGGATTCCGGCATGCTTGGCTGGGAACTGGGGTGCTCCAGGAAGGTTCGCTTGCGTCCTCCACCTCTATTCGATGGCGCAATGGCCGGAGTTGGCCTCCAATTCACTCAAGCTCTCTCTCTGACCTGCACTGCGCCACCTCTCGCCGTCTAGAGTAGCTCCGGTAGCCATTGGGTGGTTGTCCTATCAACTAGCTTGGGCCCTTGCCAGAGAAGAAGGGAAAGAAAAGAATGGGGAGGGGGAGTTCGGGAAAGGATGCGTGAAGGGGAAGGGTGGGGGAAGGGGAAACATAGCTGATGAAGGTTTTTTTTTTTTGTGTATATATATATATTTATATATATAATGCTTTTTAGGTATAATTTAATAGGTTCAAAATTCATTTCAATTGGGTTCTAAATAAAATTTTGTGTATAATTAGACAATAAAGAAAATAATAATAATAAATATAGTAATAATAGTTATTATAATATGTATAAAATTAATAACAATTTAATTAAACTATATTATGATAATTGATTTAATATTAATGTATAAAACTAATCATTTTAATTAAAATTAGACTATTTAGTAATTATAAATTAAGTGAATATTATTAAATTAATATTTTAATACCATATATAAAATTTTATAACTTGTATTTTAAAATTCAGGCCATTACACTCTTCCCCCCTTAAGAACAATTCGTCCTCAAATTTTTGAATAAACCAGGAATAAAGGAAAGAAGATTATTAGTACAGGTGCAAGCATTACTCCTCCAGCTAAGCAAAGAGGGTTAAAACACTTTATTCTCCAAACTCTTTGTATATTATAGATCACATTCCTCTGCTCTCTGATTTTTACTGTAGTGTCCTAACTATTATCATCTCTTACTAGAGATGTTCTTATCTTGTAACTATTCATTAGCCATTTTTTTAACATTTCAAGTATTTGCTATACCTCACTGCTCTTGACTTGATGTCTCATAACTTCAATCAATTTCGTGGTTAGCTTGCGCCCTAACACGTCTCTTAGTAATTTTTGTCCTTATTCTTCCTTTTTGACAATTTATGTTTCTCAAGGACATGACTTATGTTCCTTATCCTAAGGCATCCTATGAGTAGCTTTCCTATAGCACCTAACTTAGGCATCTTGTTCGAGATCTTTACTCGTCTTATGACCTCAGTGGTCAACACTTGTGCATCCCTTATGGCACTCCAAATTCCTAATTTACTTTGAAACATAACTAAGGTACTTAGACCGACCTCTATCTATCTCATGTAACTAGTTAGGTAAAGTTTCCTTCAAGGGTCAAGTGTACCATTTATGAACATTTGAAAGTGAACTGGGTCTCTTCTCTTATATAAAAAAAGTGTTTATATTCCCTGAAAACTCAGTCCATGCGACTTTATCATTTCTCGCTCCTCCTCTGAAATGGGAATATCTTAACTTCCTCCTAAACCTTCTTATTGTGTGACATACTTCCTGATACATTGACACTTAGGTTGAGGATCTACTACTCCTTGAATCTATTACCTCACCATAACTTATTTTAAACATCCCTTGGTGTGTCCCTAGCAGGCTTATTCCTTCTTATTCTCATAATTGTAACTAAATTTATTGAGCTCTTCTCCTGTCCTTGGGATCTTATCCACTTCCTTTTTCCGTTTCAGTTATTGTTGATATCCTTTTAACCTACTGTACTTATTCTTTAACCTCTGTCCTCTCTCATTCTTATACTTTTTTCTTCAAGGATGTCCATCTCATTATCAACTTTATCCTTCTTTTTATTTCGTAGTCCTATCTTAATTACTAGTTCCATTACTCCTGGAATTCTAACCTTACAATTGACTTCTACTAGCACATTCTTCATATTATGTAACACATGTAATTGACCATAGAAAATTCTTCTTGTATCTCCTTTCCCAACTTGACTACCCAACATTATTATTCTCTATTACCCTTTGTAGGAAATTACTCATCGTGGTTAGGTATGAGCTCTTGAAACTATAAGTTCCACTTGAACTAACATGGCTGTGGGAATTGTGTGTTATGCCTTAATTGCAGACAAGATACTCCACGCGTTCATTCTCCTTAATATAACTGCATATACTGCCCACAGCTTTCCAAACTTCAGCCTCAAATTTACCCATCAGCAACAATTTCATTTATTGAAACTCAGCCATAAATAGTACTTCCTCCAGCTCATAGTTTAAAATGGTTGCAAGCCTTGGTAGCTAACTCAATTTAACTCCTGTCACTATTTTGATAGTCCTTTCATACTTAACATTAGGTATGCACTTACCGTCATTCTCATATCAGGAGATTGTGTATGAATTGGTGCCTACCAAACTCTCAAATAACTAGGTCTCCTTGACTCAGTCTCTATCCTTATATAATCCTCTAGAACCAAAAGCATGAGCTAAACTTGAAGACAGAAAAATATCCTCTTACAGTCAACTACACCCGATTGTCTATATAATAATGTTTAACCTATGTTTCTTGGTCTTTCTCTTCAAATTTTATCATCTCCTAGCACAATTGTGCTCTACCTATAAGGTATCATCTGTATGAACCCTTTACCATACCATTGTCCTTCTTGACATAATACTTTATAATTTATTAACTTTGCTTATACTCGATTTATGATTCATACCTATCATCGTTTATGTTGTGCCCTTAACTTTTGTTGAATCCTGAAAGATTTCTCTCACTAATAGATTCTTCCATCACTAATTCCACCCTTACCTATGGTCAAGTAGTTTGATCCTTGAACTTTCTAGTGATTTATAACCACCTATACTTGTCACTTTTCGTTCTACCCCTATTATTGTTCTGTCATTATTGCTTCACTGCAAAGTAATTCTATTGATCACACTAAAGACGTTTGCCTAACATTCATAATGAACCTCTAACTACCTTATCACTACCTCAAAAGTCTAACCTGATGCCTATGTGTTATTATCTATCAGTCTTTCCTCTCACCATACCTATTTGATCCATTAGATTGACTTTTATTCAATTTACTACTTACTAACTTCTTTTATCTACCTGATTAGATAGTTCAAAATACCATTGCATACCTTCTAGCTTTTGCTCATTGTTATTGTATTCCTTGCCTAATCTTCTTGATACTGTTAACAAGTTAAAGGAATTTTGCCCCATTGCTATACATTTCTCTTTAGGAATAGGGAATAGATAGAGTATGATCCAATCATGCAACTCCAGGCTCTATATTCTAGCCCCTAGCACTACCTCAGCTACATCATGCTATGAGTATCACATTACTAGATTCCATACCTTTATCACTATTCTCACTATTATGGTCCCATTTTGGGTTTTCCATCCTTGTCATTCACCTTGTGAAGAATAACACTTAGCCTACCCTATATCTTAACTTTGTTTCTTTTATTCTGCGCCCTTCAGGTTGTCCCTTCATTTATTTCTTTTATCTTACCCAAAATAGAACTTGACTACTTTATCCCCAGTTCCATCCTTCTCCCTAACATGACAGTTGTACTTACTAATTGTATCTTTCAGAGTCTCTACCAAGTTATCACATATTTGTGCTACTCAGATTTGGTCCTTTGACTACTCTAGCTAGTATTTCCACTGGCATTTAGATTATGTTGCATCTGTAATCAATTGTCAAAATTTTCATTCTACACTTTCTCTATCTACTAGCCTTCTGTGATTTATCTTCGCTAATTTATTACTCATAACACTATTATAATTAGATTATACTATTGTTTTGAACAATATAAAGTCAAAAAGGAACTCAGGAAATTGCAGTCATACATTTATTGTGTGATCTATATTCCAATCCTTTAGCCTACATAATATCCTTACTACCTTGAAAACTGATTTTGCAGAAATTTTATTTTTTCCATGTTTACTCAATTAGCCAAAACTTAAGATACTGGGCACCCAAACCCGTCATTCAATTCAAAGGCTTTACATTCATCATGATCTAATCATTTATGGTTCCTATAATGGAACTCGTATCCTCTCCAAGATACCTGAGCCAACTACTCTCTACCACACTCTACAGTCCCATTTGGGACACTATTCTGTAGGTCACCATCCATAGTAGTAACCCTCTGTCCCTCCTGAAAGGATAAGATCATTCCTTACATAACAACTGACTGCCGCCGAGGTATTGCATCTGCCATTTTGCCTCAACCCTGTCAGGCCATCTGCTCTCTTATCATACTGCAAACTTCTTAAAATGTCACTTCACAAGCTATAAACATCATTCATAGCATTTTGTCTCCTTTTAGGAGCAAAGTCATATTCTGTACCTTGTTGCCATGCAAAGGAGATACTATTCTCACTACACTCTGGGCAAAACATCCATCGTACTGTAAAAACTATCTAAAATCCCATACCGAAACCAGATGGTCTCACTCTATAGATGTCACCTTTACTTTGCAACTAATCTGCAACCTTTGGTTTGATGGCAGCTCTTGATGTAACTCTAGCTCATGCTAGGTAACCAAGTCACTGACTCTAGTTACCATCCAACTGTGACCATTCAATATTCTAACTCTAGACCCCTAACCAGGAGTTCCCAACTCCTTTGCAGATATAGAACTCTGTTCTGGCATAATTGTACCAAAACAGAGGCCATCCACAAACACCCTCATTATAAAGCACCACAGGGATGCACGCAACTCTACACAATAATCTCATATCGGTACTATAATTTACAGCTTACAAAGTAGACATCAAGAACATTGTATAGTTACTATGATATGTCCTGATAGACTAGGTCTCCCAATCTCCTATTTCTCTTGAATTTAATGATATCATAAACTTACTCTAATTGGGTTATCCACTGACAACTACCAGCAGTGGTATCCTCACCTTTATCTAAGGCAACTGTCTGTACTATCAAAACTTACCTTTATGTACTCGTGCCTAGCACCAGATAGGCACACCACTTAGACCCATACTGTCAGAGATAAAATTTCTTGGAGTATGTATTTCCATAGCAGACCTCAACACATCTGCTAAATCTATTTCACGTCACCATGCACTTCGCAAAACAGAGGTGCTAAACTGAAGCGCTCTTAAACTAACCAAGGAATAACATAAAATCTAGAAATAAGGAATTACAAAAGAAGACGAAATAGGATCCTATACTCTGCATGTAACATCTTAACAAGACTCCTTTTACACTCCCAAGTATACTCTTTCCCATGAATCTGGAGCTTAGACTCTGATACCACATTTGTCATGATCCAACCTATGGGCCAGACCAACACTAGAACCTGGACTAGCATAAAGCCCTCGAGGCTCATAGTAAGCCTTACTGTTCCCAAATCCATAACCAAGGCCCAAAAACTTAGGCCCAACATGTAAATAAAATAAAATAAAATAAAATAAAATATTTTTATTCGGGTCAACCTAACCCGATAATCATTAAAAACTGAAGTCAGGGGAGCCTCGCTCAACCCTGATACCATCACTTATAAATTATTTAAATATCATACAAATCTTCATTTATTAATCTCAGGAATTTAAATTAACACGATTTCTAGCAAGGTTCATACTACTACTAACATATGTAAAGTTTTAGATTTCAAATTTAGAATAATAAAACAATTAAATAACAGACGTTAAATCTGCAAGGAAGAAAGCAGGTTGCTCTGCAAAAGAACTCCTCCTGTAGCATGGAAAAATAGGTGAACAAGAGTGAGTGTTCGACTCAAAGAGTAAAATACCAATTTTAACTATAATTTCTATAGCAACCTAGAACTAATGCATCCTAAGGAGTGGAATGTAACGCCATCAAAATTTTCATATACATCACATCATAACAGTAAAAAGGTAAATTTAAAGTACTCATGCACCCATATAATATTCAAACAGTACATATATGAGAGTTGATCCCCTATATAGCTTTCTCAATCCAACCTCTGCCAGTGAGTGTCTCTCAAGCTGGACTTTCGCTTGACAAATCAAATGCGGAGGCCAGTGAGATCATGTGACACCCCTTACCCGTGTACAGTATACCCGAGTAAGTAATGCCACACGGTGTACCGGCACACTCTAATATTCCTCAATTAATTTATATCATGCTTTTGCATATAATTTATGAAATACAATTTATTTGAGCCATTTATCAAAAGTATTATTCATTTAAGGTTCCGAAAATTTTAAAGAAAATCCGGCGGAGTACTGGCTAAAAATGGAGAAAACCGTTCTTCAGAACCTGTGAAACACTTCCAAATAATTTTCAAACAAACCCAACTTCAATTCATCAACAGAGTCTCAATATCAAAAACTCAATAATATTTCTCAATTTCAGTTCTCAATAGCCTTTTCATTTCTCAACATCTATTTCTCAGGGTTCTCATATATATAAATAACAATTAAAAGCTCAAATTACTTCCATACATAACCATAAATCTTTATTATTTACATGAACCTCAAAATACACTACATAATCCCAAATACATATGAGAAAATAAAAATTTAATTACAAAATGACAAAATGACACCTAGTGCCCTACCAATGCACTGCAGGTAGTGAGGTGACACGGACACTGTGCAGATCTGCAGGATGAACTCACCTAGTCTGCGGTCTACTGGGCTCACAATCGGGATCTCCAGTACCTACGCGTGGCAAAAGCAACGCGCTAAGCAATAATGCTTAGTGGTGCAATAATATAATAAAAGAAAATAGCAAGAAAACGAATATATAGTGAATGTGTATGATTCATTTGTTTAGTATGGTTATATATACATTAATTCAGTAACTTTGTTCACTTTCATTCATTTGGTTGCCCAAGTAACCTACACTAGACGATCGGATGGATAACGGGTAACCGCACTGGTTATCAAGTACCTCGAGCCGTCAAACCATCGTTCTCATATGCATCTCCCGGTGTAACAGCGGCTAACAAGTCAGAATATATCGAGCACAAGGCCAAAGCTCAATACAAAGTCGAATGGCTAAAAGCCATAAAATCACGAATGGCATATTGCCATGTGCGATCTTGCTAATCGAACCCTATTGGCATGCCAAACTATCCAAACCAATCATGTTAGGTATACTAGGGCATTTGAAACTTTTAAATTCTTCAATTTGTGAATTTCAAATTTTTAGTGTCACTATTCATCTTATTGGTCAACAAAAATGTTGACTTTTAGAATAAAAATATGTACATCGACTTTGGCACTCCCTACATACCACATTTGGCATTCCAAACTTGTTGGCATTAAGCATTTATACCATTTCAAAGTTTAAACCAACACAAGCAGAATTTTCAGTTTTGGTGAGTCAACTTCACTGTTCCATTGGACACTGTTACTGTGGAAATTTGAAGAAATGTAAAACATGAAAGTTGTTCCTTATTTTGTCTAGTTGAATTTCCTTTTTTGAATCACTCCATTTGGATTTTTGTAGCTCCAGATATGGTCCAAAAACCACAGCTGGCCGGATGTGCATTCTGCAGAAATTACCATATCTACAGTAACATGAACAGTGACTGCCACTGCCATTTGGGTTAGGTTCTGGCCATAATTTGGGGTAGGTTCCTTCATGAAAGTTGTTTGTATATGTCTTAACTTGTTTTTGTAAAAATTTCAGGTCAATTGACCAAATCTACAGTGAGTTATGGACAAATGAACAGTTACTGTTCATTTGGTCAATTCTGCAGAGGCAGTTGCAGGGTGTCCGGATTGGGGCCAAGTTTTGGTCCTCTTGCTTTGGTCTTTTGGGCATGGTTTCTTCAGCAAAAATGTGCCATTATAAGCCTAGTTTCATGTTCAATTGGCCAAACACCAATTGGACTAACACAGCCAAAGTTATGGCTGTGTAAGTGGACTGAATGTTCAGTCCCTCTGCTGCTGTCCTAGGGCAGCTTACTCATTCTCTTTGCAATCCTATTTTTCAGTCCATTTTATGGTCAACATACCTAAAATGGTCACTAATTGACCATTAAAATGTGCTCTAACAATTTCCTAAGCCAAGTCAATTTTTCACTCTTCAAAACCCTAGTTCCATTATAGGTTTTCACAACACCTTAAATACTAGCTCCTTCAACAATCACATGCACACATGGTTTAAACTTGGTCTATAGCCCACCTTAAGTCCATCAAAACAATCAAAATAATTCCTTCACAAGGGCTGCCAAAAATTCATAGTATATATACACATAATTCTTGTTCATTTTAGTTGCAATTCTCACTCAATACAAGTTACAATTCATGAAAATAAGAAGTTTTAAGTGTCTAATGCACTAACCTTGATTAGGGCAGATTTTTCCCAAGCAATTCCTTCACTTTCTTGGCTTTTCTTGGCTGCCAAGCACTCCAACAAGGTGTGGGGGTAATTTTTATTGAAGGGATCTAGGGTTTTTGGTGCAAGATAAGCAATGTTTCAAAGCTTGGAAGCTTGAACTATGGTGGAAACCCTCTCTTTTCTCTCTCTATGTTTTTGGCTGGTTTTGGGGAAGGAGATGGCTGCTGGATCTTTGATGAATTTAGTCTTCAATTTGTCTCTTTATTAGTTAGTCAAATAAGGGCTTAATTGTGATTGGTTGGTAATTATAAATGACATCACCATGATGTCATAAATAGCCCTTTTTCCTCAATTTCTTTTCTTTCCTCCACTACTCAATTTCAATTTAATTTCTAGTAATGTTTATTCATATTTTATGTCATATTAATTATTTAATCAACTGGACAAGTCGGCCAAAAATCACCTCTGAAGGCGAAATGACCAAAATGCCCTCCATTTAGCTTAACGGGTCAAAATTGTCTGTACCGATTGAAAAATTTTTCTAAGTATTTTCTTGGCATTCTAATGCCATGGGAACCTCAATAACCCTTCTCTGGAGTCCCAAAAATTATTTTATAATTTTTCCCCCGGGTCTAGGGCTCCTCGTTGCGAGAACCGCAACTTCCCTCTGGTTACCCATCGCTTGGGCACCGGCTCGTTTAACTCGGTTGTATTTTATTCCTAAAATTTTTACTAAATTTTTCTTATTAATATTTGAGTTAATTATGGTTCCTGACTTTACTTTAAATATTTTTCCGGACATTCTAGCCAGGGACCATCGACACCAGGAGCAGTAGGATGTACGGAGTAGTTACTGGGAGGGTGTTACAACTCTTCCCCTCTAATTTAAATTTCGTCCTCGAAATTTACCTGATGCAAATAGTTGAGAGAACTATTGCCTCATCGTCTCTTCACTTTCCCAAGTTGCCTCCTCGGTGTTGTGGTGCCTCCAAAGCACTTTCACCAATGGAATTTGCTTGTTTCTCAACTCTTTCACTTCCCGAGCTAGGATTCGTAGAGGTTCTTCTTCATATGTCAAATCCGGTTGTATTTCAATTTCTTCTCTGGAGATGACATGTGAAGGGTCTGAGCGATATCTTCTAAGCATGGATACGTGGAACACATTGTGGATCTTGTCCAGCTCTGGTGGTAAAGCTAGCCTATAGGCAACTGGACCCACATGTTCAATGACTTCATATGGGCCAATGAACCTAGGGCTTAACTTACCTTTCCTTCCAAACCTCAATACCTTCTTCCATGGTGACACCTTGAGGAACACTTTGTCGCCAACCCCATATTCTATTTCTTTCCTCTTCAGGTCGGCATAAGATTTACATGCATGCGAGGCAACCTTTAAGTTGGCTTTGATTGATTTCACCTTTTCCTCACTGTTTCACAGTGCAGCCCTACCGATTTGTCTTCGCCCAATTCAGTCCAAAGACACCGAGTTCTACATTTTCTCCCATACAGTGCTTCATATGGGGCCATTTGGATGCTAGCTTGGTAGCTATTGTTGTATGCAAATTCTGCCAGTGGGAGGTATCTATCCCAACTTTCCTCAAACTCAATGACACAACTCCTCAGCATATCCTCAAGGACCTGACATATATTTCATGTTATTGTTATCATTTCAATTCAATATTTGTATCAATTTCATTGGTTTCAATTGTTTACCTGGATTACTCTTTCTGATTGCCCATCCGTCTGAGGATGGAAAGGCATCTTTGAAGTGGAGTTGTGTACCCAAGGATTCATGCAACTTCTTCCAAAATCTCGATGTAAACCTTGGGTCTCGATCGATATGATGGAAAGTGGAATTCCATGCGCCTAACTATCTCACCGATATGCACTACGCTAACTTCTCCAGTGAGTAGTCAGTCCTAACTGGCAGAAAGTGTGCTGACTTGGTCAATCTATCCACTATTATCCATGCTGCATCATGTTTCTTCTGGGTGAGAGGTAGACCACTTACAAAATCCATGGTGATTCGATCCCATTTCCATTCAGGTATGCGTATAGGCTGTAGCAAACCTGATGGAACTTGATGTTCTGCCTTGACTTGCTGACATGTCAAACATTTTGTCACATAGTCAGCTATGTCCCTCTTCATACTGTGCCACCAATCAAGCTTGGATCATGGTACATCTTTGTACTTCCTGGGTGCATAGCATATACACTGGTGTGTGCCTCTTTTAGAATACTGGCCTTCAATTCCCCATTATCTGGTACACACAGTCTTCCCTTGTGATACAGACACCCATCTGCTTTCACCTCATAGTCAGTTGCTTTTTCTTCTGAGATTTTGCTCATAACAGCCCTTAGCTTCTCATCTGCCTTTTGCCCATCCAAAATCTGCTGTAGCAGGTTTGGCCTCACTTGCAACTCAGCCAAAATAGTTCCATCTCGAATCAAAGTTAGACGGGTATTCAATGATCTCAAAGCTGTGATGTACTTTCTGCTCAAAGCATCAGCAACTATATTTGCCTTCCCAGGATGATAGTCAATCACACAATCATAGTCCTTCAGGAACTCAATCCATCGCCTCTGTCTAAGGTTGAGCTCCCTCTGAGTTGGCAAATATTTTAGACTCTTGTGGTCTGTGTAAATGTAGCACTTTTCACCATACGAGTAATGCCTCCATATCTTTAGTGCGAAGATAATTGCTGCAAGCTCTAGATCATGGGTAGGGTAGTTCTGTTCATGTGGCCTTAACTGCCTGGAAGCATAGGCGACCACCTTCCTACATTTGCATCAACCTACCCGTAGAAAGGGGGATACTAGTAGGGGAGAGTGACCAAGACATTCTGGTCACTAATCCATTGGGTCACAGTGTGGTAGTGAACAAAGTATACAAGGGTTGCCCGTTAAGGATTCAGGGGTATGAATTCTTGGCAGACCTGATTGAGTTGCCCTTCCACGAGTTTGACGTGATCTTGGGAATACCAATATATATCAGGGCCCGGCCCACTAGTGATATTGTCTGCTTTGGGCCGTAGCCCGCACGGTTTTAAAACGTGTCACTAGGGAACAGGGACCCCTTACTTATAAGCCAGGACTCGCCCCCGTACTTTGCCGATGTGGGATCACCCTTCTCGGTTTTCTCAGCCAACATCGCTCAAGAGGCACGCGGGGTGGCTCTGATACCAATATATATCACACCCCTTACCCTTGTACAGTATACCCGAGTAAGTAATGCCACACGGTGTACCGGCACACTCTAATATTCCTCAATTAATTTATATCATGCTTTTGCATATAATTTATGAAATACAATTTATTTGAGCCATTTATCAAAAGTATTATTCATTTAAGGTTCCGAAAATTTTAAAGAAAATCCGGCGGAGTACTGGCTAAAAATGGAGAAAACCGTTCTTCGGAACCTGTGAAACACTTCCAAATAATTTTCAAACAAACCCAACTTCAATTCATCAACAGAGTCTCAATATCAAAAACTCAACAATATTTCTCAATTTCAGTTCTCAATAGCCTTTTCATTTCTCAACATCCATTTCTCAGGGTTCTCATATATATAAATAACAATTAAAAGCTCAAATTACTTCCATACATAACCATAAATCTTTATTATTTACATGAACCTCAAAATACACTACATAATCCCAAATACATATGAGAAAATAAAAATTTAATTACAAAATGACAAAATGACACCTAGTGCCCTACCAATGCACTGCAGGTAGTGAGGTGACACGGACACTGTGCAGATCTGCAGGATGAACTCACCCAGTCTGCGGTCTACTGGGCTCACGATTGGGATCTCCAGTACCTACGCGTGGCAAAAGCAAAGCGCTAAGCAATAATGCTTAGTGGTGCAATAATATAATAAAAGAAAATAGCAAGAAAACGAATATATAGTGAATGTATGATACATTTGTTTAGTATGGTTATATATACATTAATTCAGTAACTTTGTTCACTTTCATTCATTTGGTTGCCCAAGTAACCTACACTAGACGCATCGGATGGATAACGGGTAAACTGGCACTGGGTATCAAGTACCTCGAGCCGTCACACCATCGGTCACATATGCATCTCCCGGTGTGCAACAGAACAGCTAACAAGCTGTAAATATATCAGGCACAAGGCCAAAGCTCAATACAAAGTCAGAATGGCTAAAAGCCATAAAATCACAGAATGGCATATTGCCATGTGCGATCTTGCTAATCGAACCCTATTGGCATGCCAAACTATCCAAACCAATCATGTTAGGTATACTAGGGCATTTGAAACTTTTAAATTCTTCAATTTGTGAATTTCAAATTTTTAGTGTCACTATTCATCTTATTGGTCAACAAAAATGTTGACTTTTAGAATAAAAATATGTACATCGACTTTGGCACTCCCTACATACCACATTTGGCATTCCAAACTTGTTGGCATTAAGCATTTATACCATTTCAAAGTTTAAACCAACACAAGCAGAATTTTCAGTTTTGGTGAGTCAACTTCACTGTTCCATTGGACACTGTTACTGTGGAAATTTGAAGAAATGTAAAACATGAAAGTTGTTCCTTATTTTGTCTAGTTGAATTTCCTTTTTTGAATCACTCCATTTGGAGTTTTGTAGCTCCAGATATGATCCAAAAACCACAGCTGGCCGGATGTGCATTCTGCAGAAATTACCATATCTACAGTAACATGAATAGTGACTGCCACTGCCATTTGGGTTAGGTTATGGCCATAATTTGGGGTAGGTTCCTTCATAAAAGTTGTTTGTCTATGTCTTAACTTGTTGCTGTAAAAATTTCAGGTCAATTGACCAAATCTACAGTGAGTTATGGCCAAATGAACAGTTACTGTTCATTTGGTCAATTCTGCAGAGGCAGTTGCAGGGTGTCCGGATTGGGGCCAAGTTTTGGTCCTCTTGCTTTGGTCTTTTGGGCATGGTTTCTTCAGCAAAAATGTGCTATTATAAGCCTAGTTTCATGTCCAATTGGCCAAACACCAATTGGACTAACACAGCCAAAGTTATGGCTGTGTAAGTGGACTGAATTTTCAGTCCCTCTGCTGCTGTCCTAGGGCAGCTTACTCCTTCTCTTTGCAATCCTATTTTTCAGTCCATTTTATGGTCAACATACCTAAAATGGTCACTAATAGACCATTAAAATGTGCTCTAACAATTTCCTAAGCCAAGTCAATTTTTCACTCTTCAAAACCCTAGTTCCATTATAGGTTTTCACAGCACCTTAAATACTAGCTCCTTCAACAATCACATGCACACATGGTTTAAACTTGGTCTATAGCCCACCTTAAGTCCATCAAAACAATCAAAATAATCCTTCACAAGGGCTGCCAAAAATTCATAGTATATATACACATAATTCTTGTTCATTTTAGTTGCAATTCTCACTCAATACAAGTTACAATTCATGAAAATAAGAAGTTTTAAGTGTCTAATGCACTAACCTTGATTAGGGCAGATTTTTCCCAAGCAATTCCTTCACTTTCTTGGCTTTTCTTGGCTGCCAAACACTCCAACAAGGTGTGGGGGTAATTTTTATTGAAGGGATCTAGGGTTTTTGGTGCAAGATAAGCAAGGTTTCAAAGCTTGGAAGCTTGAACTATGGTGGAAACCCTCTCTTTTCTATCTCTACGTTTTTGGCTGGTTTTGGGGAAGGAGATGGCTGCTGGATCTTTGATGAATTTAGTCTTCAATTTGTCTCTTTATTAGTTAGTCAGATAAGGGCTTAATTGTGATTGGTTGGTAATTATAAATGACATCACCATGATGTCATAAATAGCCCTTTTTCCTCAATTTCTTTTCTTTCCTCCACTACTCAATTTCAATTTAATTTCTAGTAATGTTTATTCATATTTTATGTCATATTAATTATTTACTCAACTGGACAAGTCGGCCAAAAATCACCTCTGAAGGCGAAATGACCAAAATGCCCTCCGTTTGGCTTAACGGGTCAAAATTGTCTGTACCGATTGAAAAAATTTTCTAAATATTTTCTTGGCATTCTAATGCCATGGGAACCTCAATAACCCTTCTCTGGAGTCTCAAAAATTATTTTATAATTTTTTCCCCGGGTCTAGGGCTCCTCGTTGCGAGAACCGCAACTTCCCTCTGGTTACCCATCGCTTGGGCACCGGCTCGTTTAACTCGGTTGTATTTTATTCCTAAAATTTTTACTAAATTTTTCTTATTAATATTTGAGTTAATTATGGTTCCTGACTTTAATTTAAATATTTTTCTGGACATTCTAGCTGTCCGGACCGACACCGGTCACTGGAACAGTAGGATGTACGGAGTAGTTACCGGGAGGGTGTTACAGATCATTTCGAGCCATGCCTAACCCGACTTATCTATAAAGGACCAAGTCCCAGCGAGTGTCTCTCAAGCCGCGTCTACTTGTCCTATCCATATCCAACACCACACACCACACGCACGCCAATGCACACACACTGCTTAAAATTACCATAAACAACATCCATGTCACTTCATCAATTAAGAATGCAATAAAAAATATGCCTAGTATTTAACTACATAGATACATATTTATAAGTGATGCATGGGCGTGCCTGAACATATAATAATATTGAAATTATAATTAAAATTAATATTTTACTCACAGTACACTAGAAGCTATTGTGGCTATTGGATGGAAAAAAATAGCTAACCTCAATCACCTAGATAATTATATTATAGATTTATTAGTGCTAATTCAAAATTCTCTAAAGAGATAACAGACAGCTTAATTCATGCCGAAAATCTGACAGAGTTTTTCCTATACCTGGGACCTACCCAATCTGCAAAATGGTTCAAATAACACTTCTAAACTCAACATATATCTCATCATCCTTGTATGGCCCCTCTTGGGCCCTCCAAACTAGGCAATAATCACAACATTAGATAACTCAGTCATAAGATTTCAAAACTAATATTTTTCAAAAACTATCCAAATTAACTTTAAAAATTCTATAAACTTGCTCCGCGGTCCTTAACAATATTATAAGGCTATTGCAAAAGGAATTATAATTTTCTGATCATCCAGGAATATTTTATGAATTTTATTCTAACTCAGTACAAGGCAAAAATTGAGCAATGTAGAGTTCAGATTTTCTTATGCCAAATCTGACACCTGGAACACATCCAGAACGTCTGAAAATGCTAGGATTCATTATAATATCAACCACGTTCTGAGACGGGCCGTCGGACAGCCGGATCTGATTGAAAATGAGGTCCCGACGCCAGTGAGCTATCCTCGATCCGATTGCAGCTAAATTAAGTCCAAATTTTGTTACTAATTATCACAAAAGTATTTTTAAATTTTAGGAATCGAAAAATTTCAAAAATCTCACCAAGCGATCTGGATCATCCGATTATCGCCTTTTTCAAACGGTGTCCAATCGGAGTGGAACCGATCCTATCTCAAAGATTTCACCGTCCTGAGTCCATTGGAGGTCTCGAATTTTCAATCCGATGGTCGGATCACCGGAAAAATAGCCGGAATGCTCGCTGCCCAACATTTTCTCTCTTCTCGTGATCTTGCAGGAAAACTCCATGGATTCCGGCGTGCTTGGCCGAGAACTGGGGTGCTCACAGTCCAAGAAGGTTTGCTGGCGTCCTCCACCTCCGTTCGATGGCGTAGTGGCCGAAGTTGGCCTCTAACTCTGCCACACCCTACCCCTCTGTAAGGCATAACATGATCCCGTAGTGTACCTAATGAATTACCAACTCCGCCTACTGATAACCCATTAAATACACTACAAGGGATTTTAAAAACTTTTCTTACTTCTTTTACAGTGGTGAGCACTATTTACAGGTGTTAAAAACTTTTGTGAACTGAAGTGAAATAGCTAACTCATTTGGACTATTAGTAATTTCTGTAAAAATTTTGGCAGAGTGCCATCTGTATTTTGGATAAAACAGTTCTTCAGAAAACCTGTAAAAAAAACTTCAATATATTTCCAAATCTCAACTCCAACATATTTCTCAACTCAAATCCATAGTGATTTTTCAAAGACTGAGATACAAGAAATATAATACAATTTTTATAAGTCAAAATAACTCATAATTTACTTTAGAACTTCAATGTACAATTTTAATTTACAACTGCTCAAAACCAAAAACAATATGTACATACAGTGAACATACATTACAGTAACAAATGCAAAATATGGTATACTCGTTATACCCGATAATCTCTCACTGGATGTACTAGCAGCCTAATCTGCTGCCCTGTCTGTCTGTCTACCTGCGATAGTAATGAAAAGCTATCGCTGAGAAAATGTCTCAGTGGTGCACAACATTAACCAAATACAACTTTAAATCACAATTCATAAATCATATAAATAGTGGATACTTAAAACCATAGTTAATTTCAATACAGTAATTCTCAACAATAATTTAAACTCCATTTCTCAATATCACAATAAATTTCAATAAGTCAGATCATGGTTAAATTCAAAAGACAGTGTATGTCAATAAGAGTTTAAATTCATTTCACAATCTCACAATAAATATCAATAAATCACACACAGCTTAATCATGTTCCAAAGTTCAATTCGTCCCAAAAGTCAATGACCAATGAGGAATAACATAGCTAGCTAGCAAAAATATAAGTACTCATCCAATGCGTCCTCAACAGGCACACACCTCAACACTTCAGCCAGAGAGGGAATTCAATTCGTCCCACTAGACAAGCTAGCGAGGAATACAATCAATATACATGATAGCTGTGGTTTCAAACCATTTCCAATGCTTTTCAATCAATAAGTATCCATCAATATCATTCAAACAATTCTCACAATTTCAAACCATTTACAGTGCTTTTCAAGCGATAAATATCCATTCAAACACATTTCCACAATTTAAAACAATAATGTACAAATAGTCATAATTCATTTCAATTGAAAAATTCAAAAGAAATAGTTGTTGTGCACAAACCTCTGATAACTGTCTCCTGGCCTTGACTCAGTGTTTCCTTTCCTTTCCCTGAGTCTTTGTTAACTGAGAAACACAATTTGAAGTGTTTCAGTACTCATTTAAACTGTCTCTAACGATAATGCTTGATAATTAATTCACTGAATGCTATTATTTGCTTGATCAACCTAATATGTCGACCCTCGGTGCATTCTAGGTAATTTAGGTTTTAGTGTTACTAACATGTCACATTCGATAGTCTTTTAGGGTTGGTACATGTTACTAAGTTCATTTCCGTGTATACTGCATTTTCTTGCAATTTGTTGGATTCCGGGATACTAGTTTGACCTAGCCGGACGACCTAGTTTCCTCGGTTTTCGGATTTCGGTCAAAACTACAAACTTGTAGATCTATGTCTTATGGAACTCAGGGCAAAATTTTAGGTCATTCTGAGTTATGTAGACCAAGTTATGGTCATTTTACTATTGCTGGTCAAATTGCATCAAAATTGGTCAGTTTAGGTCATTTTAGGTTCGGCCAGTTTTTGGATCCGAACTTGTGCAAGCTGTTTGACTTGCTTATGGTCATTTCTGGCCTTTGGTGTCTTCATAAGACTTGTAGATATGGGTCTTAACTATTCATGGTTAAAATTTCAGGTCAATTGGACCTGTTTTGAGTGAGTTATGGCCTAAATACTAACTGCTGCCCAAATGGTCAGTTTTTAGGCCTCAATTGCACTTAATCCGGATTTGGTCATTTTTTAAGCTACCTTGCAAGCAGAATTTTGGCAAGCTTCCTTCATGAAAGTTGGCACATTTTGTGCCTAGTTTCACCTCCAATTAGTCTCATACCAATTGGAGCCACACACTTAAAGTTATAGGCCTAAAACTGAAACTGCTTTATTGCAATTCTTGCATACATATCAAACATCACTTTTAACACTTACCAAACTCAACCTTCAAGCCAATTCTGGTTGTATCATGACCTAAACATAATTCATAACACATTATAGGTCATTTTGGCAGCTTACAATTGCATTCAATGTGCACCAACAAGTGCAGAATTTTTCAAACCTAATTTACAACAATTCAATCACCAATTTACACTCATTTACATGTCTCACTTCACACCACCATACACACACTCAAACTGCCATAACAACCAACACATTTTAACATCATTATTCCATAAACAAAGCATGAATTCCAGCGTTCTTCAAGAGTTAGCAAACTGCCACAATGGTACACTTACATTCCATTATTTTCCAAACTTTAAATCTCATTTTATATTTACATACACTAAGTATACATCACCCAAACAATTTTCTACACAATATACATTTAATCAATCATTTAATTCACCATTTATAAGCACAATTAAACTGCCTTCAAGGTGCTTCCATGGCTGCCAAAAGTGCACATTCCCATTCAACATCAAAACTCAAAAATTTCTCCATAAATCAAACACCCATAACATGATTACAAACTTTAACAAAGCAATATTCAAAAACACAAACTTACCACTTTGGAAATTCTTCAAAACTCCACAAAAACTTTCCTTTCTTACTGCCTATCAACTGTCCAAGTGGTGTAGAACAATTTTTATGAAGGAAGCTAGTGGAAAAATGGCTTGGATCATAGGTGGACTTGAGCTTAATGGTGGACGGCCATGGAGTTTTCCATGGAAGAAAGGATGCGGCCAAGAAGAAAATGTAATGAGGAAGAAGAAGGCAAGGGTTCTACACCTGTCCCACTTCAGTTCTTAAGTGTCCAAATGAAATTTTAGTGGAGCACTAACTAACTTAATATAATTGTTTATTTAAAGTTTCTAAAATTTGCAATTTGGCCATCACACTTTCATTAATCATATTAGGTACCACTCTTTCAATTTTCATGACATTTTCAAAGTTTAATATCATTTATTTTTAATGGACATTTAGGTCAAAAGACAACTCGGGGTGTCAAATGACCACAATGCCCCTGTTCGGGTTGCATTCCCGATTTTTCGGTAACACTGGGTTTTGTCCGTTTTTCGATTTCTCACTTTTCTTTGTACTAATTATTTAATTTTTATTTAATATTTCTAATGATATTTATACTTCAATAGGGGTCTATTTAAGTCCTAAAAATATTTCCCAGGGTTCCCCGCGGTCCAGGGCTAGTCAACGGTCCACGCCGTGACTTCCCGGTGCGGTCACCCATCGCTAGGGTTCTCGGCTCGTTTAACTTGGTTACATTTCTTTGCTATTATTTTTCCTTTGTTTTTCTTGTATTTTCTTTTCTTGTATTTCATTATTTTATGTTTCCTCACTCATATCGAAGTGTAGTTCTAGGCATCCTAGTTATCCGAAAAACACTGATCACTGGAACAGTAGAATGCACTATAGAACATAGGGGTGTTACAATTCTCCCCCCCTTAAATAAATTTCGTCTCGAAATTTTACCTGGCATTAGTCTCTGAACAGCTGTGGGTGCTCTCTCCTCATATCCTCTTCACGTTCCCAAGTAGCTTCCTGGCCTGAATGATGGTTCCACAGCACTTTAACCAGGTGTATCTGTTTATTCCTCAGCTGTTTCACCTCATAAGCCAAAATTTTTATAGGTTCTTCCTCATATGAGAGGTCTGGATTTACCTCAATCTCTTCAATTGATAGTACATGAGATGGGTCAGATCTGTACCTCCTTAACATGGACACATGGAAGACATTGTGTATCCTTGCTAACTCTGGAGGTAATGCCAACCGATATGCCAAAGGACCCACTCTTTCCAGAACCTCATCTGGTCCAATGAAACGAGGACTCAGTTTCCCCTTTCTGCCAAATCTCATAATCCTCTTCCAAGGAGAAACTTTGAGGAATACCTTATCACCCACTGCATATTCAATATCTCTTCTTTTCAGATCAACATAGGACTTCTAACGGTCTGAAGCAGCCTTGAGTCTATCTCTGATCAATATGTTCTTTTCCTCTATCTGCTGAACAATTTCTAGCCCAATCATCTTCCTTTCACCTACTTCATCCCAACATAAGGGAGTTCTGCACTTTCTGCCATACAAAGCTTCATATGGAGGCATCCCAATGCTTGATTGGTAGCTGTTGTTATAAGCAAACTCAATCAAAGGCAAGTGTGTATCCCAACTACCTTCAAATTCAATCACACAAGCCCGTAGCATATCCTCCAATATCTGAATAACCCTCTCGGTGGCCATGCATGCGAGGGTGGAATCTTTGTCTTTGAAGTTCAATCTAGTTCCTAGGGCTCTCTGAAGACTACCCCAGAATCTAGAAGTGAACCTAGGATCTCTGTCAGACACAATTGATACTGGCACTCCATGCAGTTTTACAATCTCATATATGTACAATTTGGCCAATCTTTCTAGGCTATAGTCCATCTGCACTGGCAAAAAGTGAGTAGACTTGGTCAATCTATCAACTATAACCCATACTGCATCATGACTACTCTGTATCCTTGGAAGTCCTGTAACAAAATCCATAGTTATGCGTTCCCATTTCCACTCTGGTACTGATAAAGGATGTAACAAACCAGCTGAAACTTGATGTTCTGCCTTTACTTGCTGACAAGTTAGGCATTTGGAAACAAATTTAGCTATATCTCTCTTCATACCCATCCACCAGTAATGCTCTTTCAGCCCTCTGTACATTTTAGTTCCACCAGGATGCATAGCAAAAGGAGACTCATGTGCTTCCTTCATAATGATCTGTCTCAATTCCACATCACTAGGAACGTACATTCTACCCTGATGTAGTAATAAACCATCATCTCTCACAGAAAATTCAGGTTTCTTGCCCTGCTGGACTTCTTTCAGTAGCTTCTGATAGTTTTCATCACTCTGAGCAGCCATTCTGATCTGATCAATCAACACTGGCTGTACATGCCATGCAACTATTGTCTGTCCCTCATCATCAATCTCTAAACTGGCATGCTGTGCTTTCAATTCATATACCATAGACAAAGGAGAAATTCTGAGACTTGCCATAGTCTTGCGACTTAAGGCGGCAGCCACCACATTTGCTTTCTCTGACTGATAGTCTATTAAGCAATCATAATCTTTAATCAGTTTTAGCCATCTCCTTTGCCTCAAATTCAATTCCTTCTGGCTGCCCAAATACTTCAAGCTCTTGTGATCTGTGTAAATGTAGCATTTCTCCCCATACAAATAGTGTCTCCAGATCTTCAGAGCAAAAACAATAGCTGCTAGCTCCAGATCATGTGTTGGGTAGTTCCTTTCATGCGGTTTCAGCTGGCGTGATGCATAAGCAATGACATTCCGATCTTGCATCAGTACACAGCCTAACCCATTGTGAGAAGCATCACTATAAACTGTATATTCTTTACCCGGAGTAGGTAAAGTGAGGACTGGAGCTTCAGTCAAACACCTCTTCAACTCATCAAAACTTTGCTGGCATTTATCATCACTGAAATTTTACATCTTTACGACGACTTTGTCACACCAGGCAGTGGGCTGACTCAAGCCCCTCTATGGGTGGCCATCTTGGCGTGCCCCTCTGAGGCGGCGGTGCTACTCAAATCGGTCTTGTCGCTTTGGTGGAGTTCAATCGCCGCCTGTGAGCTAGGATTGAACCCATATCACCTCACGGGTTTGCTTAGCCTCTCACCAATTGGTGCGGCTCAATTGGTGAGAGGAAGCAACTGCCGTGAGGTGATATGGGTTCGAATCTAACTCTGCAGGCGAAGGGATTGAACTCCACCAAAGCGACAGATCATTTTGAGTAGCACCGCTGCCTAAAATGCTTGGTCAGTGGAGAAGATAACATAGAAAACCCTTTCACAAACCAACGGTAATATTCAGCTAAACCCAGAAAACTGCGAACTTCTGTGATATTCCTGGGCGGCTTCCAATTAAGGATAGCTTCTACCTTGCTGGAATCTACCTTGATCCCTTCAGCTGACACAACATGTCCCAAAAAGGAGATTTCTTTCAGCCAAAATTCACACTTCGACAATTTGGCGTATAGTTGTTTCTCCCTTAAAGTCTGCAGTACAATCCGCAGATGTCTGTCATGCTCCTCTGTATTCCTCGAGTATATCAAAATGTCATCAATAAACACCACCACAAATTGGTCGAGATATGGTCTGAAGATAGTGTTCATCAGATCCATAAAAATAGCTGGAGCATTTGTTAACCCGAATGGCATTACTAGAAACTCATAGTGGCCATACCGAGTCCTGAAAGCAGTTTTTGGAATACTCTGCTCTTGCACCTTCAACTGATAATAACCAGATCGCAAATCAATTTTGGAGAATACAGCTGCACCCTTCAACTGATCAAACAGATCATCAATGTGAGGCAATGGATATCTGTTCTTTATTGTCACCTTATTCAACTGCCGGTAGTCAATACATAAGCGGAGAGTACCATCCTTCTTCTTAACAAACAACACTGGTGCTCCCCAAGGTGACACACTAGGGCAGATGAAGCCCTTTTCAAGTAGTTCTTGCAACTGTATCTTCAACTCCTTCAACTCTGTTGGTGCCATTCTATTTGGTGTTATGGAGATTGGTTCCACACCAGGCATAACATTAATTTCAAACTGCACTTCTCTTTCCGGAGGTAATCCTGGCAATTCATTAGGAAACACATCTGGAAAGTCATATACTGTAGGGATGTCCTTCAATGCTGGACTCCCCACTTGGGTGTCTACCACATGTGCCAAATATGCTTCACACCCCTTTTTGATCATTTTTCTGACTAGTGCTGCCGAAATGATGTTAGATGGCAATAACTGTCTCTCCCCATGTATTACCACATTACTGTACTGAGGGAGGCCAAAAGTGACTGTCTTCTGCCTACAGTCAATCATGGCATGATGCCTAGCTAACCAATCCATGCCCAAGATGATATCATAATCTCTGAAAGGCATTTCAATGAAATCAGACAGAAAAGTGTGTCCTTGGATCACCAAAGGACAATCTCTATACATTCTATTAACCTTGACTTCCTGTCCTAGTGGACTTGTTACTAGCACCTCAAAGTCCATTTTTGTACATGGAACAGCAATGCAATCAATGATGCTAGCACTCACATAAGAATGGGTAGAACCCGGATCAAATAACACAAATACATCTTGATTAAAAGTTGAGAAGGTACCAGCCACAACATCAGATGTCTCTGCCTCTTCCCTCTGTCTCATTGCATAGATTCTGACTGGAGCACTATCTTACTCTGAATGTTTCACTGTGCCTTGGCTGCCTGCTGGGCTACCTCTACCCCTACCTCTACCTCTGCTGGGTGGTTGTGAACTTCTGGTGACAGGGCTCTGAACTGACCCTTCTGCAGTAGTAGGAGGTGGTCCAACTATGCGAGCATTGGTGCAGTCCTTGGCAAAGTGTCCTGTACCTCCACAGTTATAACAGGCTCCAATAGCCTTATAGCATATCCCACCATGATATCTTCCACAATTTTCACATTGGCGGGAAGGGTAGGAACCTCTGGTACTCTGCTGACCAGATAGAGGAGGTTTCTGTCCTGAATGTCTTCCCCTATCAGACTTCTTGCCACCTCTGCTGTGTCCCCCATAGTTCTTCCTCTTTCCAGTAGGACCACTGGAACTCTGTTCTACTGATTTTTCCTCTTTCTCTGTCTTCTCTGATTTTTTTCTTTCAGGAGCAGCTTCAGACTCAATTCTTTCCAACTCTAGGGCTTGAGAAACAAGTTCAGAGAAGTTAGTGTGTTTGAATCCGACTACTTGTAATCTGATACTGGGCTTCAAGCCAGTTTCAAACCTCTTGTATATCTCCCTGTTGGTAGCAAGTAAACTTACTGCATAATAGCTCAGGCGGGCAAATTCTCTTTCATACTCAGCCACTGATCTGCTCCCCTGTTTCAGAATTAGGAACTCTTGCAGTTTCTGGTCTACATAAACATCAGGGACATATTTTTGTCAGAATTCTATGAGAAAGTCATTCCATGTTAGCACTGCAGGTTCTACCAGACTGTGGGGAATGGTTTTCCATCAGTCATAAGCATCCCCCTGTAGCAGAGATACTGAGTATTCAAATCTGAGCTCCTCTGTGCAGTGCAGTTTCTTGAATACCCTATCCATCCTTTCTAACCACTGTTCAGCCTCTAGAGGATCTACTGTCCCCTTGAACTCTGTAGCCCCATATTTCATCAATTTATCATACTTCCTAGTAGAAGACTGTGGTTGTGCCACTAGTGTCTGTATTGGGACTTGAGTAGGCACATTACCAGCCATTTGTTGGAACATTGCAGCCATCTGCTGAGCGAACTGAGCAGGAAACTGCGGTACTATGGGGGCTGGTGCTGCTGAACCACTGACATTATGTAGGGCTGGGGCATCCCCTTGCACCTCAGCCTCTATAGATTGATCGACTGAACGATCACCCTCTTCCATAGTCAATTTGAGGATCTTAGACCTCCTGAACAATTAACATAAGGAGATTTCCTCCCGTTAGTGCATATTTATAATGTAGTGTACTGTATGTATCAAACAATGACATTGAGCAGTTGTACTATGAAGAAAGAATATTCAAATTATAGGTGAAAACAGAATTTAAAAACTTTTCTCTGATACCACTAAAACATGTCACACCCTACCCCTCTGTAAGGCATAACATGATCCCGTAGTGTACCTAATGAATTACCAACTCCGTCTACTGATAACCCATTAAATACACTATAAGGGATTTTAAAAACTTTTCTTACTTCTTTTACAGTGGTGAGCACTATTTACAGGTGTTAAAAACTTTTGTGAACTGAAGTGAAACAGCTAACTCATTTGGACTATTAGTAATTTCTGTAAAAATTTTGACAGAGTGCCATCTGTATTTTGGATAAAACAGTTCTTCAGAAAACCTGTAAAAAGCACTTCAATATATTTCTAAATCTCAACTCCAACATATTTCTCAACTCAAATCCACAGTGATTTTTCAAAGATTGAGATACAAGAAATATAATACAATTTTTACAAGTCAAAATAACTCATAATTTACTTTACAACTTCAATGTACAATTTTAATTTACAACTGCTCAAAACCAAAAACAATATGTACATACAGTGAACATACATTACAGTATAAAATGCAAAATGTGGTATACTTTTTATACCCGATAATCTCTCGCTGGATGTACTAGCAGCCTAATCTTAATCACATGCATACTGTCTACTGCGCGGCAATGAAAAGCTATCGCTGAGACAATATCTCAGTGGTGCACAACATTAACCAAATACAACTTTAAATCACAATTCATAAATCATATAAATAGTGGATACTTAAAATCATAGTTAATTTCAAGACAGTAATTGTCAACAAGAATTTAAACTCCATTTCTCAATATCACAATAAATTTCAATAAGTCAGATCATGGTTAAATTCAAAAGACAGTGTATGTCAATAAGAGTTTAAATTCATTTCACAATCTCACAATACATATCAATAAATCACACACAGCTTAATCATGTTCCAAAGTTCAATTCGTCCCAAAAGTCAATGACCAATGAGGAATAATATAGCTAGCTAGCAAAAACATGAGTACTCATCCAATTCGTCCTCAACAGGCACACACCTCAACACTTCAGCCAGAGAGGGAATTCAATTCGTCCCACTAGACAAGCTAGTGAGGAATACAATCAATATACATGATAGCTGTGGTTTCAAACCATTTCCAATGCTTTTCAATCAATAAGTATCCATCAATATCATTCAAACAATTCTCACAATTTCAAACCATTTACAGTGCTTTTCAAGCGATAAATATCCATTCAAACACATTTCCACAATTTAAAACAATAATGTACAAATAGTCATAATTCATTTCAATTGAAAAATTCAAAAGAAATAGTTGTTGTGCACAAACCTCTGATAGCTGTCTCCTGGCCTTGACTCAGTGTTTCCTTTCCTTTCCCTGAGTCTTTGCTAACTGAGAAACACAATTTGAAGTGTTTCAGTACTCATTTAAACTGTCTCTAACGATAATGCTTGATAATTAATTCACTGAAAGCTATTATTTGCTTGATCAACCTAATATGTCGACCCTCGGTGCATTCTAGGTAATTTAGCTTTTAATGTTACTAACATGTCACATTCGATAGTCTTTTAGGGTTGGTACATGTTACCAAGTTCATTTCCGTGTATACTGCATTTTCTTGCAATTTGCTGGATTCCGGGATACTAGTTTGACCTAGCCGGATGACCTAGTTTCCTCTGTTTTTGGGTTTCGGTTAAAACTACAAACTTGTAGATCTATGTCTTATGGAACGCGGGGCAAAATTTTAGGTCATTCTGAGTTATGTAGACCAAGTTATGGTCATTTTACTATTGCTGGTCAAATTGCATCAAAATTGATCACTTTAGGACACTTTAGGTCATTTTAGGTTCGGCCAGTTTTTGGACCCGAACTTGTGCAAGCTGTTTGACTTGCTTATGGTCATTTCTGGGCTTTGGTTTCTTCATAAGACTTGTAGATATGGGTCTTAACTATTCATGGTTAAAATTTCAGGTCAATTGGACTTGTTTTGAGTGAGTTATGGCCTAAACACTATCTACTGCCCAAATGGTCAGTTTTCAGGCCTCAATTGCACTTAATCCGGATTTGGTCATTTTTCAAGCTACCTTGCAAGAAGAATTTTGGCAAGATTCCTTCATGAAAGTTGGCACATTTTGTGCCTAGTTTCACCTCCAATTGGTCTCATACCAATTGGAGCCACACACTTAAAGTTATAGGCCTAAAACTGAAACTGCTTTATTGCAATTCTTGCATACATATCAAACATCACTTTTAACACTTACCAAACTCAACCTTCAAGCCAATTCTGGTTGTATCATGACCTAAACATAATTCATAACACATTATAGGTCATTTTGGCAGCTTACAATTGCATTCAATGTGCACCAACAAGTGCAAAATTTTTCAAACCTAATTTACAACAATTCAATCACCAATTTACACTCATTTACATGTCCCACTTCACACCACCATACACACACTCAAACTGCCATAACAACCAACACATTTTAACATCATTATTCCATAAACCAAGCATGAATTCCAGTGTTCTTTAAGAGTTAGCAAACTGCCACAATGGTACACTTACATTCCATTACTTTCCAAGCTTTAAATCTCATTTTACATTTACATACACTAAGTATACATCACCCAAACAATTTCCTACACAATATATATTTAATCAATCATTTAATTCACCATTTACAAGCACAATTAAACTGCCTTCAAGGTGCTTCCATGGCTGCCAAAAGTGCACATTCCCATTCAACATCAAAACTCAAAAATTTCTCCATAAATCAAACACCCATAACATGCTTACAAACTTTAACAAAGTAATATTCAAAAACACAAACTTACCACTTTGGAAATTCTTCAAAACTCTACAAAAACTTTCCTTTCTTGCTGCCTATCAACTGTCCAAGTGGTGTAGAACAATTTTTGTGAAGGAAGCTAGTGGAAAAATGGCTTGGATCATAGGTGGACTTGAGCTTAATGGTGGACGGCCATGGAGTTTTCCATGGAAGAAAGGATGCGGCCAAGAAGAAAATGTAATGAGGAAGAAGAAGGCAAGGGTTCTACACCTGTCCCGCTTCAGTTCTTAAGTGTCCAAATGAAATTTTAGTGGAGCACTAACTAACTTAATATAATTGTTTATTTAAAGTTTCTAAAATTTGCAATTTGGCCATCACACTTTCATTAATCATATTAGGTACCACTCTTTCAATTTTCATGACATTTTCAAAGATTAATATCATTTATTTTAATGGACATTTAGGTCAAAAGACAACTCGGGGTGTCAAATGACTACAATGCCCCTGTTCGGGTTGCATTCCCGATTTTTCGGTAACATCGGGTTTTGTCCGTTTTTTGATTTCTCACTTTTCTTTGTACTAATTATTTAATTTTTATTTAATATTTATAATGATATTTATACTTTAATAGGGGTCTATTTAAGTCCTAAAAATATTTCACAGGGTTCCCCGCGGTCCAGGGCTAGTCAACGGTCCACGCCGTGACTTCCCGGTGCGGTTACCCATCGCTAGGGTTCTCGGCTCGTTTAACTTGGTTACATTTCTTTGCTATTATTTTTCCTTTGTTTTTCTTGTATTTTCTTTTCTTGTATTTCATTATTTTATGTTTCCTCACTCATATCGAAGTGTAATTCTAGGCATCCTAGCTGTCCGGACAACACTGGTCACTGGAACAGTAGAACACACTACCGAACATAGGGGTGTTACAAACTCACTCAAGTGCTTTCTCTCTCTCTCGTTGACCTGCGCTGCCACCACCTCTCGCCGTTTAGAGTAGCTCCGGTGGCCACTGAGTGGTTGTCCTATCAACCAGCTTGGGCCCTTGCCGGAGAAGAAGGGAAAAAAAATAATAAGGAGGGGGAGTTCGAGAAAGGATGCGTGAAGGGGGATGAAATGCAGCTGATGAAGGTTTTTTTTTTTTTTTTCGTGTGTGTGTATATATATATATATATATATATATATATATATATATATATATATATAATGCTTTTTGGGTATAATTTAATAGGTTTAAAATTCATTTCAATTGGGTTCTAAATAAAATTTTGTGTATAATTAGACAACAAAGAAAATAATAATAATAAATATAGTAACAATAGTTATTATAATATGTATAAAATTAATAACAATTTAATTAAACTATATTATGATAATTGATTTAATATTAATGTATAAAACTAACAATTTCAATTAAAATTTGACTATTTAGTAATTATAAATTAGGTGAATATTATTAAATTAATATTTTAATACCATATATAAAATTTTATATCTTGTATTTTAAAATTCAGGTCATTACATTGTCCTTTGGATCCCTTCTTTGAGGACCAAAAGTAGGGGTATGCAAACGGTTAGTTTGATTTCGAAACGAACCGAATCGATAAAATCGAAAATCGAAAATAAAAAATTTTAAAAATTGAACCAAACCGATTATTAAGAGAAAACCAAACTGAACCAAACAAATAAATATAAGTTTGGTTTTAAACCAATCAAACCGAATTTTTTAAAATTTTATATTTTCAACATTAAATCTCAATAAAAAAAAAAAACTTAGAAATCGAAACTCAAAAATCTTAGGATTCCCTTGATATATATATATATATATATTAGTAATTTCGGTTCGATTCGGTTTTTTTATTTTTTATGAAAATAAACGAACCAAATCGATTAACCCAAATTATCAAAATTTTAAAATTGAACCGATTGAACCGAATTGACTCTGTTCGGTTCGATTTTTCAGTTTAAACCAAAATCTACTCACCCCTAACCCAAAGTGCGCTATCCAAGTTAGAGGTTTGCCACCTTATAAGGCCCTTCACCTTTCCCTTCCTTTCTGATGTGGAACTCAGTTCATTCCTGCCCCCCCATTTGGACAAAAACACCAACGAGCCTTATCCCCCCAGAGGACCGCTCCAGCAAAGACCTTCCTTTCCTCGCGAGATGCTACAAGCCACTCCCTCTAAAGAGCATTAGGAGCACAATAGGGTATGGCAAGAAGAGATATCACTATACTTGAGTCATTATACCCTATAATTACATAAATGAAAAATAAATACAAAATATCCTCTTTAATTCCTAAAATTTATATTTTACTACCCAAATTTCCTACCATTTGACACTAGGGGCAATTTAATTTCTAAGATATGATAAAAATATATATATAGTTTAATCTTTGTATTTTTTATGAGAAATATGTTGGTTTTTGATGTATATTTTTTATCAACAAATATTCATTTTGTTAAAATTCACCTGTAACCAATGACAATCGAATTAGTGAACTTAAATTCAAGCTAAATTGTTATAAATATTAAAACTTGAGCGATTAAATTGTTAATATATATAAATATATATATATATATATATATATATATATATATATATATATATATATATATATATGTGTGTGTGTGTGTGTGTGTGTGTGTGTGTGTTTGTGTGTGTGTGGATGAATTTTTTTTGTTTTAATTTTCAACTCACTAATGATGAATTTTAACAAAATGATTATTTTATAAACAAAAACATATCTCAGGTACTGACTTATTTCTCATAAAAAATAGAGGGATTAAACTATAATTTTTGTTACATCTCATTAACGAAATTATAAATTACCCTTATTTTTTAATAATATAAAAATAATAAGTCCTCTGATGATTGACTTGTAACTTTCCTCTATTCTTTTCTCGTTTAATTTCTTAATTATTTTTCAAATTTGGGTTGCAGTTATGCTTACAAGATATATATTAGACAAACCACAATCTCTAAACTAGAAAGTCGAAGAAATTATACTATGTGTAGTTCATAATATTTAACTTAAAATTTTAGAATCTACTGTAATGCCCTCACTTTAAGTTGTCCGTGCATTCTACTGTTCCGACGACTAACGTCTGTTCGGACAGCCAGGATGTCTGGAACTACACTTGAACTAGAGTGAGGAGTCATGAGATGGTTAAATAAAGACCAAGTAAAATTAAGGAAAAATAAAAGAAATGAAGTGCAAGTTGGTTAAAGGAGCCGGAGTCACGGCGATGGGTGACCGTATTAGGAAGTTATTGATCCCAGACCCGCGAGGAATCCTGTGAAATAAATTTTTTGGATTAAATTGAAGGTTTTATGAAGATTAAATGAGAATAAAAATGCCAAAGAAAATCTAATAAAATTTAGCCAATCGATAATGACAGTTATAACTCGATAAGTCCAATGAAGGGCATTTTGGTCATTTCAACTCCAGTGTTGAATTTTGACTTAAATGTCAATTAAAGTGAGAGAGATTAAAACACATAAAATAAATTAAAATTATGAATTTATTTATGAAAATGAGAAAAGAACGAAGAAAGGAAAAGAAAGAAAAGAAAGAAAAGAAATTAATTATGATGTAAGCATGACATAAGATGACATAATTAAAATTTAAGCCCAATTGAATTAAAACATGTATACATATAAGACAATCTCATTTAAATTCATCTTATCTCATTTTGGTGTTCATCTTCTTCCCTTTGGAGCCTTGGCTAAACCTCCATGGAAGTCTTCTTCCATATTTCTTCAAGCTTTCAAAGCTTGAATTCCCATGCTATTCCATCATAAAATCCCTAAGCCCCTTCACAAAAAATTGTCTCCACACCTTGAGGAAGCTAGTTGTAGCAACAAGAAGAGAAAGAATTGAAGTTTAGCAAGTTCAAGTTGGACACAAGCAAGGTTAGTGCACTATGTGAGTTTTCTTTTCCTTTTATAGTTGTTAACATGTAAAACTAAGTCAAAATTACATGAAATCAAAATGAACACCATGAGTAGGGGAAACCCTAATTTTGGCAACCATAGGAAGTGTGATGAATTGATGGTTTTGATAGTTTTGAATTGGTTAGTGATGGCATGTAATAAGTATAAAGAAATGAGATTATGTATTACATGTGTTATGTATGAGATTATGATTTTGAGCTAGGGTTTTGACCTAACTTTGAGGCTTTTGTATTATGGCTTGAAATTGGCATTGTTGAGATGATTTGTTGACCATTAGAAGTACCATGTATGTCAAATGAAGTTTGGGAGTTAGAGGATTTGAAATTGGGAGTGTTACATTTTCATGCAGGTTTTGGGATCTATGAGTCCAGCATGTTTGAACAGTCATAAGTTGAAATGTGTTACTACAATTGGTATGAGGCCAATTAGAGATAAAACTAGGGTCAAAATGCCCCATTTTTCATGAAGAGACTATGCCTAATAACTATCTCTAAGTTGACCTAAAAACTACTTTAATCCGGACAACCCTAATCTAGACCTAGGAAAATGACCAAATGAATAGTAAATCTTCAAATGGCCATAACTTACTCTAGAAAGGTCAGAATGAATTGATTTTCTAACCATTGGAAATTTTAGACATAGGAGTATATTTTTCATGAAGAACACAGAGCCTAATTCTGCTCCTAACACAACCAAATTGCTAGTACAAATTAGGTCACCAATTTTGGACTTAGGCCTAACCGACCAGTTTTGGAAAAAAATGCCATAAATTGGTCCAAAAAACTGCAAATGTAGTGAAACCAAAGCCCAAATTTCCATAAGACCTAGATCTACAACTTTGATATTTTGACCAAAATCTAGAACCTAATGAAACTTGGTCAAATTGCTAGGACATATCAGCATGCCAAAACCTGAAATTGAACTAAATAACCACTTGACCCCAGAGCAGTATTTATAGCATAACTTTTAGTAGAAAACTCCAATTGGGATGAGTCAAACTATTCTGGAACTCTAAGAAATAGGGATCCAACTTTTATTTAGGAACCTTTCTCAAATTTTGAGTGTAAGAACTCTAAAATGGGAGAAAAAGCCACTGACTTGAACCTGGAATCCTGAAGGCACAAGGTACACGAGTCTAGGCTAGTTAATTTGCTATAATTAATTCTAAAAAACTTGAAAAAATTGAAATTCTTAAATTTGAGTGATCCTAAGACATAAGGTAACAAGTCTTATGAAGAACATTAGGCCTATATGTAACACCCCCGTTGCATAGCCTAGTATATTTCACTGTTCCGGTGACCGGTGTCGGTCCGGACAATTAATGGGACTAGGGCCACACTTAAGACAATTTGAGAAGCCATAAACACAAATAATTAGTAATGTTTAATTAGTTAACTATAAATAAGAAAAACAAAACATAAGAAGTTAAACGAGCCGAGAGTCACAGCAATGAGTGACCTCCTCGGGAACGACTGTGAAGTCATTTTAAACTCAAATTTCGAACAGTAAAAAGTGACGCTGCGGTCCTTAGGACCCTTATAAACACAGTGGAAAAGAGAAAATCATGAAAAAGAACTGTTAAGCCAGTCAAATAATTAGGTCAGGGAGCCGAAAGAAATATTGGATTATTTGCAAACCGGGATGAACCGTCGAGGGGCAATTTGGTTAATTGACCCCGAGAGCTGACTCCTGACCTAACTGTCCAATAAAATCGGAGAAAAGAAAATTTCGGAATCGAGAATTAAATTAAAGAACTAATAGAAAAAAATAAATAGAAAAAAAAGGGAAAAGATGGAAAAGTCAAAGTTGATGACATCATTAATGATGTCACAAACAAATTTATTAAATTATTTATTAAATTAGATTTTTGGTCTTCTTTAAGTGATAAAGATGAAAGAAAATAAAAGAAAAAAAAAACAAAAAAAAAGTCTTCTTCCTTCCTTTGGTTGCCGCCTCCCATTTCCCTCTCCCTCACCATGATTAAAACCTCCATTGAAGCCATCTAAATCTTCCCTTAAACCCTAAATCTTTTCATGAAATCTTTACATCCATAACTAAAACTTGTATTTGAACTTTAATAAGAAGATTGGGAGCAAATAAATCAAGCAAAGTTGAAGAATTAGATATACAAATTCTGCTCACTTAAGGTAAGCTAATCCAACTTCTCTTTTTAGTATATATGATGGATTTAGGGTAGAAATGAATGAGATTATATGGAGAAATTGAAAAATATTGCATGTTTAGGAAGAGAGGAAATTTCGGCCAGCATTGTGAAGAGTGTAATTTGCATGACTTTATTGGCTTGGATAGGAATATGAACCTTAATGAGTTAAGTGATGATAGTTAAAGGCATTGAAATGGTTAAATGCAAGAGTTAGTGAGATTAAGGTTTCAATGCTAGGGTTTATGAACCAAAATTTGGAGAAATGCATAAATGGCATGTTTGACCTATTGTGAAATGAAATAATGGTCAATTATGACCAAATAAGTTGTATGGGAATTGTTGGAATGAAAACCAAATTCGTAGGTCCAATGGTCATGCTGCTGGCAGCATGACCAAACCCATTTTGAAGGACCAAAACTCAAATTTTACAAGTCCAATTGATATGCCACCAATTGGGGATGAAAATATACATAAAATAGCACAATTTTCATTAAGGAACCATGGCAAAAAACTGACTAAAACTTGGTGAAACAATTGACCAAAATGAAATGAGAGCAGTCACATCGATTAAATCGACCAAATGAACGAATCGTTCATTTGGTCATAACTCGAGTTAGACAGGTCAAATTGACCTGAAAATTGGCCAGGCGTTATAGGAGATATAGATCTAAAACTTTCATGAAGAACATCACCCCAAATTATGCCATTAACCCATTCAAATTATTGAGCAAATTTGAGTTACCAAACCTGCAACTCTGCAGATTTTCATGTGAGCAGTAATGTTTGGATGGCTATAACTCTCTCTAGGAAACTCGGATTTAGGCGATTCTTGAATCGATGGAAACCTAAGACATAGTAGAATATTTCATATGAAGAAAGTTAGACCAAATTATGAACTTAACTTGATCAAATTACTGACCAAAGTTGGATCAAAATATGCCAAAACCCAAGATACCAGTATGAACAGTGCACGTAAACAGTAAACTTATTTTGGCCATAACTTGAGCTACAAAACTCCGATTGAGGTGATCCAAAAATGAGAATACACTTAAGACAATAAGGAACATTTTCTATGAAGGAAGTTTTGTCAAATTCTAACAGTAGATTGACCAATGGAACAGTGCAACTTTGGAGCACCAAAACCGAAAATTGGCAATTTTGCCAAAATGACCTACGCTTTGAAAAAATGACCAAAACCAACAAGTTTGGTGACCAAAATGTGGTATGTGGGTGAAGTTCGAGTTCCCATACCTATTAATCCTTAAAAAGTCAACAATTTGACTTGAATAGTGTAATGAATAATAACCCGAAACACAAAAACTTTGAGAACGTCGAATTTAACGCAATAGAGCTAGTTAAAGTGAAGTTAAATTTATTTTTGGACTTATGTTAAGTTATGGTACTGAAACACTATGAAATTGTGTGTTTAAGCTGAAAAAGACTTGGAAGCTCGAAGAAACTGAGTCAAGGCCTGGAGGCGACTCTAGTCAGGTTTGTGCACAATAAATTTATGTAATTGTTTTCCAATTGAAAATTTGAGTTGCTATACTTTATGAAATCGCTGTGTTATTTATGAATTGTGTTGCCACTTTGTGAATACAAAAATGACTTTGAAAATTGTTTGGGATCGCTCATAAATTATTGAAAATAATTATTTTAAATTGATTTTTGGATTCACACTTAGCATGACTGTATCACATTTCCTCCTTCATTTATGGGGTTGAGATCGTTTATTTTCCTCCCTCTCTGGTTTGCCAGTTGAGGTTGTAGATCGGATGAGTACTCATTAGCTAGCTAGCCACCTCCCTCATTGATTTCGATTAATGGGGTTGTAGATTGCTTTGTCGTGGTGTACAACACGGTATTGATCGGAAATTTTGTGTCATGGCTTAAGCTGTGTATGATTTTGGCAACACTGTGTTTATGAAATTGTTTGACTAAACTGTGTTTAATATATTATTTGACAAAATGAGTTGTTATGAGCTTTGATATTTGTGAAATGTGATTGTGAAGTATTCAAATTATGTTTCATCAATAAATGATTTATGTATCGCATTTTAAATTTTTATTGTGTACCACTGAGTATGTTTATACTCAGCGATAGTTTAATTTACTGTCGCAGATAAGAGCAAGGAGAAAGCAGCAGAGTGAGCTGCGGGATTGACAAGAACTTCTTGATCCCTTTTGTACGGGTATTGTTTTATACCCTTATGGTTATTTTGATGTAAATACTGTAATGTCATAAGTATCAATGTAAATTGAGCAGTTGTAAATAAATTGTAATAATATTATTTTGGGTTTGCTTCTGTAAATTTAATATTTGTAAATATGAATTTTCTGCTTTATGCCTTGTTAATGAAGTATTAAAAATTTTGTGATGACCAAATTTGATTAAATTGTGGAAATTGCCTTGAAGTGATTTGAATTGGGTTGATTTGAGTTTTATTGGAGATTGGGAGTTGTGAAATATTTTGGAAGTGCTTTTTACAGGTCTTTAAAGAACTGGTTTCTCAAAATACAGAGGGAACTCTGTCAAAATTTTTATAAAATTTGCGGCAAAATTTAAATGGGCAAAATTTTTTACTAGTCCTTAAGCTTTGAATAAATGGTTTTTAATTCTCACTAAAATGCTCACCACTTCCAAAATGTAAGAAAATTGTTTTAAAATCCCTTGTAAGGTACTTAATGAGTTATCGGTAGGTGAAGTTCGGTAGTTCATTAAGTATTCTACGGGATCATGTTATGCCTTACAGAGGGGTAAGGTGTGACATGTTTTAGTGGTATCAGAGCATGGTTTTTCAATAAATTTTGACTATGTGTATGAACATTTTATTGATAAGTACAACTGCTCAAGTGTCTTTAAATAGATACATATGACATATTTACATCATGAATATGCACTAACGGAGGTCAACCTCCTTGTGTTTATTCTCAGGAAGTAGAAAATTTGGGAAAACGAAATGGAAGGAGGAGATCATTCCGAAGAACAATCTGTTGAGGCTGAGGTTCAAGAGGAAGCCCCAGCACTCCAGAACGTGAGTGGGTCAGCCACTCCAGCTCCTGCTCCAGCACTGCAGTTTCCTACTCAATTTGTACAGCAGATGGCTGCATTCTTCCAGCAAATGGAGGGTAATGTGCCACCCCAAGCTCAGATGCCAGTACCTGTAGCACAACCACAGCCCTCAGCTCGGCAATATGAAAAACTGATGAAATTTGGGGCCACTGAGTTTAAAGGCACTGTGGATCCATTGGAAGCAGAGCAGTGGTTGGAAAGAATGGAATGAGTTTTCAGAAAGCTGCAATGTATGAAAGAGCTGAAGTTTGAGTATTCTGTTTCCTTGTTGCAAGGGGATGCGTTTGAATGGTGGAAGACCATCCCCCACAGCCTGGTTGAGCCACCTGTGCTGACATGGACAGACTTTTTGAGGGAGTTCCGACAGAAATGGGTTCCCGATGCATATGTGGACATGAAGTTGCAAGAATTCTTGAGTTTGAAACAAGGGAACCGAACTGTAGCAGAATATGAGAGAGATTTCTCAAGGCTAAGCCACTATGCTGGAAGCTTAGTCTCCACCCCCAGAGACAGATGCAAGAGGTTTGAGTCCGGGCTAAGGCAGAGTCTTAGAATGCAAGTTGTGGGTTTCAGACATCAGAATTTTGCTGAATTGATCTCACAAGCCTTGGAATTAGAAAGGATAGAATTCGAAGGGGCAGTGAAGAAGGGTTCACAAGAGAAAGAGAAGGCTGAAAAGACTACTGGACAAGCATCTGAAAGTGGTTCTGGCAAGAGGAAACAGTTTGGGGGATCTAGCTCCCGTAGAGGCAGAGGCAGATTTTCTGGCCAAAGACCACCTCGGTCTGGTCAGCTGACCCAACAAGCTTCTCGAGGATCTCTATCGGTCCAACAGTGCGAAACGTGTGGTAGAACTCATGGTGGGGTTTGTTTCAAGGCTACTGGTGCATGTTTTAACTGTGGAGGAAGCGGACATTTCGCTAAGGATTGTACTAGTCCGCGCCGGTCTGGATCTTTTGCCACATCTGAAGGATCAACCCAAGTATCTGCATCTAGAGGGTCACCGTCAGTTGCTAGAGGTAGAGGCAGAGGCAGAGGTAGGGGTCCTGGTAACACCCCTAGAAGTCAAAGCACTGTTAACCAGCCAACACTCAGTGGCGCACCAGTCAGAGTGTATACCATGCGCCAGAGGGAGGAAGCTGAAACATCTGATATAGTAGCTGGTATTTTCTCCATCCTTGACCAAGATGTGTATGTGTTATTTGATCCTGGCTCCACACATTCATATGTTAGTGCTAGTGTGATGTGTTCTACTGCTATTCAGTGTGTACCAATAGATTATGATGTGCTAGTAACTAGTCCATTAGGCCAGGAGGTCAGGGTAAATAGGCTATATAGGGACTGTCATTTGGTGATCCAAGGACACACCTTTTTGTCAGATTTAATTGAAATGCCCTTCAGAGATTATGACATTATCTTGGGCATGGATTGGATAGCCAGGCATCATGCCATGATTGACTGTAGACTGAAGACAGTCACTTTTGGTCTCCCTCAGTATGGTGATGTAGTAAAACATGGGGAGAGGCAGTTATTACCTTCAAACATCATTTCAGCTGCACTGGCCAGAAAAATGATTAGAAAAGGGTGTGAGGCGTACTTGGCACATGTGATAGACACCCAAGTGGGGAGTCCAAAGATCGAGGACATTCCTATCAGATGTGACTTTCCGGATGTATTTCCTGAAGAATTGCCAGGATTACCTCCAGAAAGAGAAGTGCAGTTTGAAATTGATGTTATGCCTGGTGTGGACCCAATCTCCATAACACCATACAGAATGGCACCAGCAGAACTAAAAGAATTGAAAGTGCAGTTGCAAGAGCTGCTTGATAAGGGCTTCATTCGCCCTAGTGTGTCACCTTGGGGAGCGCCGGTGTTATTTATAAAGAAGAAGGATGGCACTCTTCGGTTATGCATTGACTATCTGCAGTTGAATAAGGTGACGATAAAGAACAGATACCCATTGCCCCGTATTGATGATTTGTTTGATCAGTTGAGGGGTGCAGCTGTGTTCTCCAAAATTGACCTGAGATCAGGTTATTATCAGCTGAAAGTACAAGAGCAGAGTATTTCAAAAACTGCCTTCAGAACCCGCTATGGCCATTATGAGTTCTTGGTCATACCATTCGGGTTAACTAATGCTCCAGCTGCTTTTATGGATCTGATGAACACTATCTTCAGACCATACCTTGATCAGTTTGTGGTGGTATTTATTGATGATATATTGGTTTATTCGAGGAATGCAGAAGAGCATGATAGACATCTGCGGATTGTACTGCAGACTTTGAGAGAGAAACAGCTATACGCCAAATTGTCGAAATGTGAATTTTGGCTGAAGAAGATATCCTTTTTGGGGCACATAGTATCAGAAGAGGGTATTAAGGTAGATCCTAGCAAGATTGAAGCTGTCCTTAATTGGAAGCCACCCAGAAATGTCACAGAGATTCGCAATTTTTTGGGGTTAGCTGGATACTACCATCGATTTGTGAAGGGATTCTCTATGTTAGCATCTCCATTGACCAAGCTGCTTAGAAAGGATGTGAAATTTCAATGGACGGACAAATGCCAGCAAAGTTTTGATGAATTGAAGAGATGTTTGACTGAGGCTCCAGTCCTGACTTTACCTACACTGGGTAAAGAATATACAGTTTACAGCGATGCTTCTCATAATGGGTTAGGTTGTGTGTTGATGCAAGATCGAAATGTCATTGCCTATGCATAACGCCAGCTGAAACCGCATGAGAGGAATTATCCAACACATGATTTGGAGCTTGCAGCAATTGTGTTTGCTCTTAAGATCTGGAGACATTATTTGTATGGGGAGAAGTGTTACATCTATACAGATCATAAGAGTTTGAAGTATTTGGGCACCCAAAAAGAGTTGAATTTGAGACAGAGGAGATGGTTAGAGTTGATAAAAGACTATGATTGTCTGATAGACTATCAGCCAGGAAAAGCTAATGTTGTGGCTGACGCCCTAAGTCGCAAGACTATGGCAAGTCTACAAGTTACTCCTTTGTCTTTGATACATGAGTTGAGATCATTACATGCCAGTTTAGAGATTAATGATGAGGAGCAGACAGCAGTTGCATGGCATGTACAGCCAGTGTTGATTGATCAGATTAGAATGGTCGCTCGTAATGATAAGAAGTATCGAAGTCGATGGAAGAAGTCCAGCAGGTAAGAAACCGAGTTTTCAATCGAGATGATGGTTTTTGCTACACCAAGCGCGTAATGTGTGTTCCTAATGATGTTGATTTGAGGCGATCATTTTGAAGGAAGCACATGAGTCTCCTTTGCTATGCACCAGTGGTACAAAAATGTATAGAGGGCTAAAGGAGCATTACTGGTGGATGGGTTTAAAAAGAGACATGGCAGAGTTTGTATCCAAATGCCTAACTTGTCAGCAAGTAAAGGCAGAGCATCAAGTGCCAACTGGGTTGTTACATCCACTACCAGTGCCAGAATGGAAATGGAAAAGAATAACAATGGATTTTGTGATGGGACTTCTGAGAACACAGAAGAGTCATGATGCAGTATGGGTCATTGTCATGATCGACTAAGTCTGCTCATTTTCCACAAATCAATGGACTACAGTTTGGAAAGATTGGCCAGGTTATACATTGATGAGATTGTGAGACTGCATGGAGTGCCAGTATCCATTGTATCAGACAGAGATCCTAGGTTCACTTCTAGATTCTGGGGTAGTCTTCAGAGAGCCCTAGGAACTAGATTGAACTTCAGTACTGCATTTCACCCACAGACAGATGGCCAGTCTGAGAGGGTAATTCAGATTTTGGAGGACATGCTACGGGCTTGTGTGATTGAGTTTGAGGGTAGTTGGGATACACACTTGCCTTTGATTGAGTTTACTTACAACAACAGCTACCAATCAAGCATTGGGATGCCTCCATATGAAGCTTTGTATGGCAGGAAATGTAGAACCCCGTTGTGTTGGGATGACGTGGGTGAAAGAAAAATGATTGGACCCGAAATAGTTCAACAGACTGAAGAGAAAATCAGGGTGATCAGAGGTCGACTTAAAGCTGCATCAGACCGTCAGAAGTCATATATTGATTTGAAAAGAAGGGATATTGAGTATGCTGTGGGTGAGAAAGTTTTCCTCAAGGTTTCTCCTTGGAAGAGGATTATGAGATTCAGCAGAAAGGGGAAACTAAGTCCTCATTTTATCGGGACATATGAGGTTCTGGAAAGAGTGGGTCCTTTGGCATATCGGTTGGCACTACCTCCAGAGTTGGAGAAGATACATAATGTCTTCCATGTGTCTATGTTGAGGAGGTACTGATCAGACCCATCTCATATACTACCAGTAGAAGAAATAGAAGTGAATCCAAACCTCACATATGAAGAAGAACCCATAAAGATTCTGGCTTATGAGGTGAAGCAGCTACGGAATAAGCAGATACCGTTGGTAAAAGTACTGTGGAACCATCATTCGGGCCAAGAGGCTACTTGGGAATGAGAAGAGGACATGAGGAGACAACACCCACAGCTGTTCAGAGATTGATACCAGGTAAAAATTTCGAGACGAAATTTATTTAAGGAGGGGAGAATTGTAACACCCCCGTTGCATAGCCTGGTATATTTCACTGTTTCGGTGACCGATGTCGGTCCAGACAATTAATGGGACTAGGGCCACACTTAAGACAATTTGAGAAGCCATAAACACAAATAATTAGTAATGTTTAATTAGTTAACTATAAATAAGAAAAACAGAACATAAGAAGTTAAACGAGCCGAGAGTCACAGCGATGAGTGACCTCCTCGGGAACGACTGCGAAGTCATTTTAAACTCAAATTTCGAACCGTAAAAAGTGACGCTGCGGTCCTTAGGACCCTTATAAACACAGTGGAAAAGAGAAAATCACGAAAAAGAACCATAAGCTACCAAATAATTAGGTCAGGGAGCCGGAAGAAATATTGGATTATTTGCAAACTGGGATGAACCGTCGAGGGGCAATTTGGTCAATTGATCCCGAGAGCTGACTCCTGACCTAACTGTCCAATAAAATCGGAGAAAAGAAAATTTCGGAATCGAGAATTAAATTAAAGAACTAATAGAAAAAAAAAAGGGAAAAGATGGAAAAGTCAAAGTTGATGACATCATTAATGATGTCACAAACAAATTTATTAAATTATTTATTAAATTAGATTTTTGGTCTTCTTTAAGTGATAAAGATGAAAGAAAATAAAAGAAAAAAAAACAAAAAAAAAGTCTTCTTCCTTCCTTTGGTTGCCGCCTCCCATTTCCCTCTCCCTCACCATGATTAAAACCTCCATTGAAGCCATCTAAATCTTCCCTTAAACCCTAAATCTTTTCATGAAATCTTTACATCCCATAACTAAAACTTGTATTTGAACTTTGATAAGAAGATTGGGAGCAAATAAATCAAGCAATGTTGAAGAATTGGATAGACAAATTCTGCTCACTTAAGGTAAGCTAATCCAACTTCTCTTTTTAGTATATATGATGGATTTAGGGTAGAAATGAATGAGATTATATGGAGAAATTGAAAAATATTGCATGTTTAGGAAGAGAGGAAATTTCGGCCAGCATTGTGAAGAGTGTAATTTGCATGACTTGATTGGGTTGGATAGGAATATGAACCTTAATGAGTTAAGTGATGATAGTTAAAGGCATTGAAATGGTTAAATGCAAGAGTCAGTGAGATTAGGGTTTCAATGCTAGGGTTTATGAACCAAAATTTGGATCGATTGGTATACCAATTAGGGACTATAGATTGCAGTACTGTCCATAGGAATAATCATTGATAGAGAATATATGTCTAAGATGGTTGTTCTACTAGTTTTATGCCTACCCGTTAGCCATTGTGCCTGATTTTATTTCTAGCTTTACGCCTGCCCTCTGGCCTTGTGCCTGACATGACAAATATATACATGTTAGACATCCGGATGTTTAACTAGTATACTGTCACAACTTACTCCTCTGTAAGGCATAACATGATCCCGTAGTATACTTAATGAATTACCGACTTCATCTACTGATAACCCATTAAATACACTACAAGGGATTTTAAAACCAATTTTTGTCCTTTTTGAAGGTGGCGAGCATTTTTTGTAGGAATTACAAACTTTTTAACTGAAGTTTAAAAACTAAGTAAAATGTTTGACAAATTTTATTTTCTGCAATTTTTGTAAAAATTTCGGCAGAGTGCCGGTTGTAATTAAGAAAAACAAAAAATTTAAACCTGTAGAAAAGCACTTCCAAATAAGTTTCAATCATACCCCAACCTCTAAATATCTCAACCCAACATTATTAGCAACAATTCAATTCCAAATCCACAATTCCAAATCAAGATTGTCATCACAAAGCATTTCATAAAATTATGCACATTGCATTTAAAATAATTAATTTATATTCACCATTTAATTTACAGACATAAAAATCCAATAGATAATATTATTACAATCAACTGTACAACTACTCAATGTTACATTAATACATATGACTCTAAACTATTTACATCAAAATTAAGCTACAAGGGTATAAATAAATACCCATACAAAAAGGTACTGCGGTGCTATCAACGGCAGCTCACTCTGCTATTTTCTCCTTGCTTCTATCTACGACAGCAAAAGAAACTATCGCTAAGCATAAATTACTCAGTAGTGTATAATAAAAATTTAAAATGCTTAATATAAACATACATTGACAAATCACAATTCAAATCTTTCACAATTTGCAAAGCTCATTATAACACAAATTTGTCAAAACAATTTAATAAACACAGTGTTGCCAATCTATACACAACTTAAGTCATGACACAAAATTTCCGATCAATGCCGTGTTGTACACCACGACAAAGCGATCTACAACCTCACTAATCGAAATCAATGAGAGAGGTGGCTAGCTAGCTAATGAGTACTCATCCGATCTCAACCTTAACTGGCAAGCCAGAGAGGGAGGAAATAATCGATCTCAACCCTATAAATGTAGGAGAAATAATATGGTATTGTCATGCTAAGTGTGAATCCAAAATCAATTTAAAATAATTTATTTAAATATTTCATGAAAAATCCAATCAATTTCCAAAGTCATATTTTCATTTGCAAAGTGGCAACACAATTCATAATTAACCCAGAGATTTCATAAAGCATACCAAATCAAATTTTCAATAAGAAAATACTTAAATAGGTTTATTGTGCACAAACCTGATATGAGTCGCCTCTAGGCTTTGACTCAGTTTGCCCTATCATTTTTCATGTCTTTTTTAACTGAAACACGTAATTTATAGTGTTTCAGTATCTTATCTCAAAACAAATCCAATAATTAAATTCATGTCTAGTGAATTCTTGCCCTAATATGATTAAAATAATGTTCTTTGAAGTTTGCATTTCGGGATTACTATTTATAGCACTTTTCAAGTCAAAATGTTGACTTTCTTATGCTTAATAGGTATGTGGATTCCAATTACACTCACATACCACATTTTGGGTGCCTAATTTGTTGGTTTAGGTTGCCATTTCAATTTCTAGGTCTGCTAAGATAAAACTCAAATTTTCAGTTTTGGTGTCCTGTTTTGCACTATTCTATTGGTCTAGTTACTGTGAAAATTTGGCTAAGTAACATTGTTGACCCCTTGTAGCTTAAAATGAGAATTGATTTTGATGATAACAAAACTCAAACAGAATCTATCTAACCCAACGTTAAAGTGATGTGTAGATTCTTTCTCTTATTTATAAAGAACCATTGAAGTTGCACCTAAGGAGGAAGAATACTCAAAGGCATCTCAAAACAAATCCAAGATGAGAAAGAATAAGATTATGTAAGCCAAGACTCAAAGTAAAGGTATGAAAGTCATAGAGTTAGAAATTGAGTCTTAAGTCTTGTGTAAAAAGAATGGATGAAAGTTTAGTCGAATGGAGCTCAAAAATGAAACTTTATCTTCTAATTATTTTATAAATTTTTTTTCTCATCATGACCTTGGACACTTCTATTGGAACATATTTTTTTTCTTAAGGTCCAAATCAGATTTTTTAAATATTACAAGTTGAGACATGCAGCTGTTGACTTAGTTTGCTAACTAGTTTGCCAAAATATTAGTTTGCTAATATGTTTGCTAAAACATTAGTTTACTAACTAGTTTACTACTGTTGCCTAAATTTCATTAGTTTGCTAAATGATCAGAGTTACTCAACTTCGCACAAAAAGACAAAATAACGGCCTCTTTTGTCTTCAGCAGTGTGTATAACGTTCCAAAAAGGTTTCAAACGGTCTAAAATAATTTGGGACTATAAATACACCTTCTTTACTTCATTTTACACTTGATGAAAGCTTACATTTGAACTCCAACTTTGATTTTTCATTTATTGCTTTCATTCAAGATCTTTAAAGTCTTTGAGCTACCATTGGCAAATCAACTCATCTCTTCTTTATAGTTTGATTTGTATTGAGTAAGAGTGAGTGTTAAAACATTAAGTTGCATTTAAGAGAGGTTGTATAAGCACCTATTGAAGCTTGAGAGTGTGAGTGCTTGAGATAGCACTTGTCAAGGGTTCAAGCTACCTTGGTAAAAGTTTGGTGTTGAAAGAGTGTAAAGGGCTTTTGGTCTCTTGCCTTTAAAAGAGCTAATAGTGGAGAGAAGACTCAAAGAGGGTTCTTTAAGAGAGTGGATGTAGGCTAGTTAAGTCGAACCACTATAAAAATCATTGTGTTTGATCTCTCTAACCTTAACCTCTTTACTTTTGTGCAATTTAATTTTTATACATGACATTGAATGTTAAATGAATAGATTGAGTTGGTATATTTGAGAATTTATGAGTATTATGAGAAACTAGTTGAATATTTTGTGATGCATGTTATGTTAAAAATTGCTATAAATATTGATTAAGGCTTAAGTTGCAATTTAGGGACACTTTATTGAAATACATACCACTGTCATTATATATTAAGAAGCACCTAGTTGAACAAAGCCACAATTTCTCATTAGACTACAAGCAAGGGCCGAAAAATTGTTAAAGTCCAATTCACCCCCCTCTTGGACTATTTTGAGACAACAAACATTTATCAAAGTTGTTCCTTATTATCTTATCTTTAATTCCCTTTTGAATCACTCTATTTGGAGTTTTGTAGCCCAAGATATGGTCATTTTTCTAAGACTGACCGGATTGGTGTTACTCAGAATTTCTGGGCACTTTAATTTGGCAGTTTTGTACAATTAATTTTGAGTGGCAAAATGACTTGTTATGGGTAGAATTTGGGTTGATGTTCTTCATAAAAGTTGTAATACTATATCATACCTTTCCAATGCCACAAACATCAGGTCATTTGGACCCGTCTAGCCCAAGTTATAGCCAAATGAACAAACACTATTTATTTGGTCATTTTGGTACAGTGACAGTGTACAATATTCAGGTTTGACCTAATTGTTCACTATCTAAATGTCATTTTCTGGGCATGATTTCTAAATGAAAATTGTGTCTTTATGTGTCTAATTTTATTCCCAATTGGCCTCACACTAATTGAGATGACAAAATTTCAGTTTTGGTCCCTGAAAGGGACCTAGGTCAAACTGCCAGATTGGGACCCCTAACCAATCCGAATTGCATTTAGTTTCTACTAATTCAAACACATCACAAATGGTCCTAATTGACCATTTCTAACATCAATTAGGGTCAATTGCATCAATTGACCATTTCCTCTCATTTTTCTCTCAATTTCAGGAACTCAAGAACCCTAATTTCTTGAATTTGTCCTATTAATGCAATTAAAGTGATTATTCAACATTTACACACTTAATTCAACTCAATTACCCTTTTTAATTCATCAATTTCACTCAAACCTTAATTTCTCTAGGTTGATCGAATTTCACATATAGTCCCCATGATTGTTTTGTTTAAATTAATCTTTAATCTTTAATTCTAAGTTAATTTAGCTAGAAACATAAGCATTGAACTAGAAATTATAAGTTTAGATTACTAACCTTTCTATTTGAAATTCAACCACCCAAATCCTTTACTTTTCTTTCAAAATTTCTTGATCAATCTTCTTTTCTAGTTGTCCAAACAAGGTTTAATCAACAAAATTGAGGAATTTATGGGAGATTTTTAGGGTTTATGAAGCTTTAAATCAAGCTTTAATGGAGGAAACATGAGAGAGATGAGAGAGGAGGAGGTGGACGGAAATGGCTTATGGAAGATGATCAATTTTTTTTTTCTTTTAATTTTAATGTATTTATATTTAGCTTTTTGACTTAGTAAAAAATTAGGGAAATCAAATTATTTTTGACATCATGGGTGATGTCATAAGGATGAGGTCAAAATTCATTTTCTCTTTTTTTTTTCCTTTTATTTTTCCATAGTTCTTTAATTTAATTCTATATTTCAAAATTTTCATTTCTCAGATTTTATTGGACAGTTAGGTCAGGAGTCACCTCTATGGGTGAATTGATCAAATTGCCCATTGCCAGTTTGATCCGATTTGTAAATAATTTGATATATCTTTCGAATTTCTGACCTAATTATTTAACCTACTTATCAGTTCTTTTCTATAGTTTTCTCTTTTCCACTAGGTTCACAATAGTCCTTAGGATCACAGTGTCACAATTTCCCGTTCAAAATTAGGGTTAGGACTGACCTCGCAGTCGCTTTTCGGTAAGGTCACCCATCGCTGTGACCCTCGGCTCATTTAACCTTTTATACTTTGTTTTTCTTATTTATACTTAACTATCTGGTAATCACTATTAATTTTCATTCATGGCTTTTCTAGGTGTCTTACATGTGGTTCTAATCCCATTAATTGTCCGGACCGACACGGGTCACCGGAACAATGAAATATACCAGGCTATACATATAGGGGTGTTACATATACTCCCTTGTATCTAGTTTTTATAGTTTGTTATAAGTTAATTGGGCACAGATAAGAATAATAAATCTTAAATTTAGATAAGTACATGAAGAGATCACAGGTATGAGTAATAAGACTGAACATGGAATAAATGAACAGAAAAGATCTTGATTAACTTAATTGCTTTCAAAATTCTATAAACATGTAAAAGATTTCAAATTCATGAAATTCTATATTTCTTTATAAGGTTATACATGGAATAATTATTTCAATTATTTGGTTATTTTTATTTCAATTTATGCACCACTAAGTAATATGCTTAGCGCGTTCGTTCTTACCACGCATAGGTACAAAAGACCAGCAGCAGCAGTAGTGCCTAGACAGGATTTTGACCAGATCTGCTACAGTGTATGTTGTCACCTCAGCAGTCCAATTTGGTAGGGCTCATGTATATTTAGATTTTGCATTTTGGTCATCGTATGTAAGTAAATGATGTAAATTATTTTGTGGCATGTAATTCAATTTTGGGATTGTACATTTGTAAATTTTTGTATATAAATTTTATATGAATGAATAAAATATGTTTTCTTGAAATTTATATGAGCCAGGATGGTATAATATGATATGGAAAAGAATGAAATGAATAGTATGACATATGATATGTATTTTAATAGGTAAATAGTATAACCCGCCATATGCTAATAAAAACAGATGAGACTTCGTCCGGATCTCCATAAAAATGAAATGTGATAAAAAAAAAATTTTTTTTTCTGCACATAGGATGATATAAATAAATGGATATTAGATTAATAATGTACATGAAAATACAAGATATGATACTCTGGCACCGAATGTGACATACTTTACTCGACTATACTGTAGGCGGGTAAGGAATATCACATCTACTGTCTTGAATTTGAGCTTCGCATTTTAGTCTTCAGATGATGATGAAAAAAAAATTAGAAAAATTCTTGAGAAAATTATTGTTTAGTCCTTGTATTTTAATGAAATTAACTATTTAATCTTTCTATTTTAAATAATACACTATTTAGTCTTCTATTTTTTAATCTATTAAATTATTTAGTGCCTCCGTTAATTTTTGTTAGTCAATTAACTTTAGTATAGTCAAACTACTATTTAATCTCTTATTTAAGTGAAACTAATTAGTTAACCCTTGTACTTTGAAAATTACTATTTAGTCCATTTATTTTAGTGAAATTAATTGGGTAGTCTTTATATTTTGAAAAATATATTTCTAGATGAAAAATAGAAATTTGTTATGTGGAGAGACTAAATCTAAATTTATATTTTTTTAAAATTATTTAAGTATTTTCATTCAATTGCCTGAGTATTGTTCTTGCGTTCTCTCTATTGGGAAATAATACTAAATCAGGTATTACCTAATCCAAATCTCTAAGTAATTAAGATAATAATCCAAAAAAATTGATTTTCAATAGAGAGAAACACAAAAATGATGTACAAAAAATTAAATGAAATTATACTTGAACAATTTAAAAAAGAAATGTAAATTCAAATTTAGTATCTACAAAACAAAATTTTTATTTATCCTCTAAGAATATATTTTTCAAAATATTATGTTTTTTTAAATATTGAGACTAATTAATTAGTTGTACTAAAATAAAAAGGCCAAATAGTTTATTTTTTCAAAATATTAGACTAAATAATTAATTTTACTAAAATGAAAGAATTAAACAATTTTTTAATTGATATTAAAATTTATTGATTAATATAAAATTTAATGAAAATATTAAATAGTTTAATGAAAATAAAATATAAAAAATTAAATAATATATTTTTTAAAATATAGAAAGAATTAGTTTAATTAAAATACCAAATAGTAATTTTCCGAATGTTCTTGCTGCCTAGGACATCTTACACTAGCTTCCAAGGGGTTAAGATGATGACAAGATAAAAAATATTCTTCCCCAGGGGTGCTGTTACTATCATGGGCTCTCTTGCTGGGCTCTAGGCCTCTATTTCAAATCTTGATCTTGTGTACTGAGCTGATTAAGTGCCTTCTAATAACGACAATGGCTGTTACTTCCTGCGAAATCATACCTCAGCACCAGCCGATACAAAAACGTTACCCAAGTGAAAAATTAATGACAATCAGGGCTTACCGTTATTCAAGGCAAATCTCCAAGGTGGGTTTTAACATTTGCCATGGTGATGTGACAATAGCATGCTTTTCTTTTGGAGTGAATCCTCCTGTTGGTGTTTGGCAATATGATCAGAAATTCACTAACAATAACAGCACCATATCTCACATATATATATACCTGGAACTGCAATATTAGGTGATTTAAGGACATATTTATTCTACCCTTTCATGGCTTTTAACATTTTTCCATGTCTTTTACCTGAAAGACTATGGGTACCTACATGTGCTTGGCCTAAGTAAACTCCTATTGTAATTGTTAACTCACCATGTCATCTATATGGCAGCCTTCCAACCCTTTTTTTTTCCCCTGATATAGAATAAATAATTAATATACTAATAATATTTTTAAAAATTAATAATATAATAATAATAATAATAATAATAATAATAATAATAAAATCATAATTCCTTAATTTTTTTTTTGAAAAACACAAATACATATTAACATATTCCATATAATTTCCAATTTATTTTAAAAAAAATATTTAACGTTATTTAGTATACTCTATTTATTGGTTGTTGTATATAATGAAAGAAAAAGCACTCTTTTTCTCTAGGATTTTAGAGTTATAATTTCTTCTCAGTTTCTCCTTCCACCCGATTCTCTCAGAGCGTTTTTTCTGCCTATAAGAGGCTTCCCTTACCCCTTCCGAACAGGAGAAGGTGAGGGTTTCCCCTCCCCACCTCTCATTTGGGATGTAAATAATTCATTTTTATTGTTCTTTTAAGTGGTAGATTTGTGCAAAATAGAAAGGATTTGCTTTGGGTCTACTGTGTGTGGTTGATCGGTGTTTCCTATACTCTATTTTTGCAGGTGAGAGCATGGAGCCAAGGTTGGTTATCTCAGAGACTTTAGGCACCTTGAATAGTTATTCTGTCCCTAAACGATTACAAGAGGATGAGACTGCTTGAGAGTTCTGCCAAGCTCCTATGTGGTCTTTGGCATTTCCATGGTCGTGAGTTTCATTTTGCTTTGGTTCCTAGCTCCAGTTCGTCTCTCTTGAAGACTCTGGGTGATGCTTGTTATGGTGACTTACGTTCGCTGCCTTCGTGACTTGTCCAAGCTCCTCTAGCACAAGTGCAGTGCCAACTCCAACTAGGGTTTCAACTGTCATGGGCTTGGACAGTCCAGGATCAATTTTTTTTTTTTAATCTTAATTGGGCTTGCTGTTGCCTGCTAGGCTTGTATATTACTAGCTAGTGGGCCTTGTAATTCCACTATTATTAATGAAATCATCTTTGCCTCTTAAAAAAATATATTTTATTATTATTTATCAAATTAGATTTTTTTTGTCAAGTTAAGAATATGGATGAATTATACTTCAAAATCATGATAATTTTAAGTAAATTTTTATTCTCATATAAGTCAATACATACACTCGTTCACAACGAATGTAAGATTCTAAAAGACCATCCCAAATAGGCACCATTAAATTAGATTAGTTGCTTCACAAAAATAGATTTCATTTTTCACATGAATTAAAAAATATATAATTAATATAATTAAAATAATAAATTTTGTTTAATCATTTTTAATATAGCATTCACTCTTGCTTTACTTTATTAAAAATTAAATAACTTATATTATTAAGTTGTTTTTAAAATTAATAACATTTATCTTTATAATGCATATTAAATAAGAATAAATTAATAAATTAAGATATAAATTATTATTTTAAAAATTAGTACTGATGAAAAAAAATTAAAAAGAAAAGTATATTATAGACGGGGGGGAGTATAAATAAATAAATAGGAGGGTGCAGTAGGATTTCCGAATTAGTTACAGGCAGGTTTATGTATTACATTTACACCGAAGTTCCATAGGATTTACATTTGATTTGTTTCGCTCACACTTGTTTTGAGGCAAAATTGAACAACAATGTTTCGCGCCCAACCCTCATTTGCCCGATTCAATCTCTTTTCAACTAGACATTTCTGCACCAAACCCACCAACAGTATCAATAACAGCAGCAGCAGCAGCAGCAGCAACGACATGATCGAATCAAAAGTTAGTAAATACGACGAGGCATATCGTCAATTGGACAAGCTTGACTTCATGACTGCCGCCAAGATCCTCTTCACTGAACCCCCCAAGAAAAAGAAGTTCGGGTATTGCATTCGATTTCCTTTTAGTTTGGGCGTTTAATTGGTTTGGAGGATACTAGGATTAATGCGGATTCCTGCTGGGGTTTCTCTTAGACATTTCGTCGAACATTCTTTAGTATATCGTTTGTTTTATGGGATACTAAGCTCCGAAGCTGCGTTTCGTGCCATTATCTGTATGAATCATTTAATGCTTGTATGTATATGCATGAGCAATCTATCATTTGAGAAGGAGGGTCTTGTTGCAGAGTCGTAAGGGTTCCATTCTGCCGTGTCGCTATAATTTTGTCGTTTTGGACCTGGAGATTGTTGGGTGGAGCCAGAAGGGATAGATGGGCAATAACTGAGCCACCCTTGTTTACTTTGATACATTTGCAACATCTTTCTTTAAGATAGTTTACTTGCCGTCTATTACTTGACACATATGTGGTTCAGTAGCTTATTCAAATTTGTCAGAAAACCTATGATTTTACTTGATGAGCCACTTTTCTTGTTCCTATTTGATGCCTTGTCAACTTCAAATCTAGTTATGCATTTTCTGCTGGTTATTTATATAAAGGAAACGAAATAAGAAAAATCGAAGTGCAACATCCATTACATAGTACCACTAATCTGAAGGATAAAAGGAGCTTCAATTAACTAAGGTTCAGTTTAAAACAAAGACAGAATCTAGTGAATTGATCATATAGATAATGGTTGGGTAAAAGCCATTGCTTTTGCTTCTGTTCTCGCTTACATTCTTACTATTTTTCACATGCATGGAAGTATCTCAGAGTTTGAAGCTTGCCAAACAACGTATTGCATTTGAGTTCCAATTAGTGTTGTTCTATTTGAGGTTTTGTGTTGTCATCTTCAAATGAACTTAGGCAGGATGACTGAGGTTGAGTTTGATACTGTGGGGTTCTAACCGAGTGGGGCATCAAATTAGCAGTAGTTAGCCTTGATCAGCTTTCCATCACTAGGGTACAGTGAACCGTCACCCACTATGGTACAGTAGCAATAGGTACCAAGTTATGAACAAGTCATGTGGTAGAAGCCTTTACCTCAAGGATAAATTTCAGTTAGATGTTTGAATTTAAAATTGTGGAAATGCTTGCTGTTCTTGCATTTTCTGTTTTCCACTTTGCAGTTAGTTTATGCATAATTGTTTTCTTCTTCTATATATTCTTATTAGGGGGAAAAATTAAATGTCTCTTGATGATTTACACAACTAGGGATCCACTCAGTGCTCTAAAGACGCATTGAGATATGAATCCCCTATGATGCTATGTCTGAAATGTGGATTTCAGATACAGGAAATGCCTCATGGTTGAAGTAATTATCAGCTAAATCATGGCAAGAATGAACTTATTGATAGAAACTGCTGTTCACTCTGTAATGTTAATTTTATTTACCTTGCATTTGTTTTTGGTTTTTCACTTAAAAAGGAAGAAAAAAAAGTAAAAGTGAGAACGAAAAAAAGGGAAGAGAATGGTTGATCATTATAGTAATTTGTGTATGCAGAAAAAATGGAGAGAAATCAAGGGAAGAGAATTGACAGACCCTGCTAAAAGTAATGGTACCTTGTGCTGAATTTTGCTTTCAAACTTTCCATTTTGATTATATTCTCCAAACTACTTCTTTGGTAAAGTCAATACATTGGTGTCCAAAGAAGAATTCTTTTAAGACCACCTCGAATGATCCAGATAAGGAAAGGGATTCCATGAAAAATTTTCTTTTCTACTTTGTTGCTTAGCAGAGTTCGGTGTGAATATAATGATTGGAAAAGCAAAACAGAATCTTCAAGAATGCATCCACACCATTTGATCCCAATAGACAATCATAAATTTTTCTACCCATTTCCTGGCACTTTCGGCCATTTATAGCTGAGGAGTGAAATTGTTTGAAATAGAATATATTCCTGAATGTAGTTGAGCAATTTTCCTTTCATTGAGTTTTGGTTTTCTCTGCTAGGTCCCTTCTTTTCCTTAAATCCATTTTTGAAGTCTCTTAAGACCTTAAACATGCTACTAGGATCAAAATGTTACTTTAAAGACTAATGCATTAAAAATAATTACTTGGATCAATTTCTGGCAACTCTGGAAGATCCAATGGGGAGGCCTAATTCTTCAAGTGTTAATTATGGTTATATGTGTGGGATGTTGAACTATATCCCTAGTTTAAAATGTGCTCATCAATGATTCCCTGTTTAGTTCCTGACATCTCTATTTCATTTTTGAATGATGTTTACTTATATATATCCATTTTATGTTCAGGATCGATTTTCATCTGGTACAACTCTTCTTTGCCTGCATGCCTTCATTGGGTATCTAATCCACAAGTTTAGCATATTGCCATATTTTCCATATTTGAAATATCTCTTGGTTTTGTTGCTGCTATCTAAAAGAGTGCATTTTTTCTGTACAGCTGTATATTTGGTGGCTCAATATGCTCGCCATGAAATGAGAAAAATGGATGAGGTAACTTCAATTGTCTAGTCCTGCAATGATAGTTTATGCTTTGAGTTTTTTTTTTTTTTTCCCGATTAATATATAATTTTGAGTCTCTGTATTCATAGAGTATTCTCCTTCTGTTTTCTTAAAATCTGTCTTTGCATATGATTTATAGTGTCAAAAGGATACTCATGCAGCATTTTTTTGTGGGTTCAATTTGATGGTTGAAATTAGAACACATATTCTTCCTGCCTTAAAAAGTAAATTGTTCCCATACAGTAGACTTTAAACTATTATCCAAAAAGTTAAGTTATAGCTCAATTTTATATAAGTTGGCATCCTAGAAACTTTGTGGCCAAAAAAGCCTTTGACTTCCCATAAGCCTGCATTAGGCTGGCAAACATTAATTTACATGTCATGAATGCATGCCAACTGCATGATATAGTTTATTGATCTAAATGCAACTAAATCTGGTGTTTTGCAGTCATTGTGATACATGTTGCAAAATCTATTCAAAGTGAAGCTCATCTCAATTTGTTGGGATTTTAGCCTCTTTCCTTTTCATTTTGTTTTTCTTTTCTATCTTTTTCTAATTATAGCTCCACACCAAATTTCTTAGAAGCACCTTTTCCTTTCTTTTTTTTTTTTTTAAAAGAAATCTTAATGTCAACTTATTTAAGAAGCTTTTGAAATGCTTTAGAGGTCCCCTAGCAATTCCTTGATCTCAATCTTCTGGCAATGACTGCTGTCATTGGTTTTCATTAGCCATTCTGAGGGATTATTTGATTTCTTAAAATATCAAATTAATTGCAACTAAGCAGTTTGTTTTAAGGGATGCAATCATTTGAGTGTTGTCCAATACTATACAACTAAACTTTCCTGCCTTTCTTCTTCTTCTTCCTTATTTTTTTTTTTTCGGTGATATTGTGAAATTCAGCAGTTCCCCCACCTTTTCTTTAAGCTATCTTATTAGAAGACTTATCACCATATTGATTATCTCAGGAACTCGAGCTGAAAAAGAAGAAAGAAGAAGAGGAGAAAGCAAAAGAGATGGAACTAAAAGCAATTGAAGAAAAAGAAGCTAGATCTAATCCAGAGCTTTTGGAGGTGAAAGTGAGACTGGATAAGCTAGAGGAAGCTGTCAAGGAAATTGTGGTTGATTCAAAGAAACAATCAACTGACAATGCAACAAAAAACCAGGAAGACAGTAGTAAGAAAAAACACATTGCTCCAACTGAATCTGGTGACGTCCAGAGCAAATCAGAACCAAGCAAATCCACGGAGAAAGACCTTCTTAGCAAACAGAAATCTACTGGGCCAGCATCAGATAAAGGAAAGGTAACTGGATTGGCACCAACTCCTGGTGCTTCCCAGCAGGATCAAAATAGAAAGACCCAAAATTAAGGAAATTCTGAAGACACCAAGAAATGAAGAATTTGTAAATTTTGTAGAAAGGAAAGGGTTCATTTTTAACAAAGCACTTATCTGATTCTGTAGGCTGTTTTGCCCCAGAATCTATGAGCGTCTTAACTTTTGTGGTCGGGATAGATTACACAGATGCAATATTTAACATTCCAAATTGCCTATTATTCGGAGTTTTATATGCAAGTATTTGAGAAAAGAATGTTTGGTGAACTGACTCATGAAGTTATTTTCTTGTTGGGTTTGTATTTTGTTTGCTTCATCTAGAAAGTTTTGGAGTTGGCGAGATTCGAGAGCCCATTCTTCCTTTCTTGGTTGTGATTATTGACAATGTTCTGTAGATATTGGATGCTTAAAGTTGCTTAATGCTTAAGCTGTGACTGATGGTTTCATATTGCCAATCATGCACTTCACTTCAGGTTTTTACCAGTTCGTCCATTTTTTCCCAGGATGTGCCTCTGAGCTAACATGTCAGATATTAAGGGTACGCCTAGTCTGTGGAGTTTGTGATTCCTGATTCAATTTGGTGTCTACTGCATAACATTCAACTTCTTGTCCTCATCATTAGTCTAGTATTTATTAAAAAATTTTGCTAGGCTTAGTGACTCAACGCCCTCTCTTGGGGCTAGACAAGTTGGTAAGAAGGGGTACTCTTGTTGTTTAATTTCAATCTGCATACCAACCTAGTCTTGGGCTAGGGGTGGCTTAAGCATATAGGGGCATGATATAATTTTTCTATATTTATTACAATCAAAAGGTTTTGATGTTCTAATTTATGTGGGGGGTGAATTTGTACTTCTAGTTTGGTCTCCAGTTTTTGTTCACTTTTATGATTTTATCTTCTCTCTCTTTGGTAGAATTTTGCTTGCTTCTAAAGGACCTTTTTAAGTATTGCTGATAGCTCTACAACCTTTTAGTTTTATAAAAAGAAATTATAAAAATTATCTTCTTGGAGAATTTTAATTTTAAATTAATAATTAAACTTGAATTTTAAATTAGTTAAAATTTAATTATATGAATTATTTTTTGACATTTAATTTTATTTAAAATTAATTTTATATTAACTATTAAAACTGGCAAATCTTACATTTTAGGAATTCTTAATGTACCATAAAGAAATTGCACTTAAAAACTTGTGTAATTTCATTAAATTTCAGCATCTATATTCTACATATGAATAGGAAAAGTGCATTGGAGGGTTTATATTCACTAAAACGACTGATCGTTTTACCTAATTCAAAAGTCAGGTGGACGTGGATCAGGCAGAACAATCCCGTGGACATTTTACCCACAGGCCACAACCCGTCTTCCTAAAACCCTAATGAAATCCCCTGAGCCCTTCCCATACAACAGGAAGAAACGCTTCCTTTGTTCCCCTTTGCCTGTAAAAAATGGCACGCCTAATCCGTCCTCTAAGAAGAACCCTTCTCTCCCATTCTAAAACCCTAATTCCCCAACTTCAACAATTCCACCAAAATCCCATTTTACTCCATGACAAATTGGGATTGAACCAAACGACTATAACCAGAAATTACACATCAGAAATGCGCAAAACAGCCTTTCGAGATAAAATCCTCAGGCTTCTTCGTAACGAAATGCAATATGAGTTGGAACATGCCCCTCCTAGGCAGGTAACCTTCGTTCTTTGTTTTTGTTTTTTTTTTTTTTTTTTTTTTTTTTTTATAAATATCTTTAATTTCTGCGTCTTTTGAATTTTTTTTTATTTGATTGATGATTACAACAGAAAAAAAATGAGATTGAAGTTGAAATTTGAAAACCCTAGAGAATTTTATTTTTTGGTTTTTGAAAACTGGGATACGATGGGTTTTAGTATTATTCTTATTGAGTTCTAAAATTGGCTTCTGGGCTTTGTAATATAATTCACAATATTAGTTGGCGTCAGAAGGAAGCTATGAAAGCAGTATATAAGTGAAAAATTGCACAGAAAGAGCTCTCTGATAAAGACTTGATGGGCTTAGTTATGGTTATGGTCTTTTTATGGTTTCATTTTCTTTTTTAAAATAATTTACTGACAAAAAAAAAATTGAACTGTTAACATAAAAACTTGACTAATAATTTTGGCATAATGCGTTAAACATTTAATTCGCAGCCTGTTACCAAGTTTGATTCCTTCACAATTGATGAACGGCCAGGGGAGCAATGGGTTATATTAAAAAGGAAATTTGCTAGGAATGAGGAGATTAAGGTAGAAGCAACCATGTTTGATGGAGCTGTTCCAATTGCAAAATCTGGTGATAGCACCAAGGACAATGTGCAGCTTCACATTACTTTGATTGTTAATATCTCCAAGGGTAATGGTGATTCCTTAGAGATCATGTGCTCAGCTTGGCCAGATACGATTGAAATTACAAAGTTTTTCATAGGCACAAGTGACAAGATGCCGGCTCAAGCTTATGTTGGTCCTGACTTCAAGTATGATAATTTGCTGATTTATTTTGATATACCATTTCATTTGCTGAGAAACTGTAAGAGAAAGAGAGAAAATTGTGATGTTATCTGCATGAAACCAATGGAAACAGATACTAGATGGATGCAACATGACTGACTTGATACTAGTCAATAACTTTTTCGTTTCAACAAAGCTATAGAATGAAAACCTTCTTTTCCCTAACCAGAGTAGATCATGTTGGATAAAAGTTTTTGTTCTATTATAGGAGCATCCAAATGGAAGCATATGATTTTCTTTTTCATAACATGCATCTGTCCCTCTCTCCCTCTCTCTTCTTGTTCTTGTTCTACTTATCTTTTTGTGTTAGTTTTCCCTACCTTTCTGATTGTTAATTGTTTACAGGGAATTGGATGATGAACTGCAAGATTCACTATATGAATTCTTGGATGCAAGGGGTATAAATGATGAATTGGCAGCTTTCTTGCATGAATACATGAAGAACAAAGATAGAACCGAGTACATTAAGTGGATAGGTACTGTCAAATCTTACATTGAGGAGAAGTAGAGATTGTTTTCTTATTGTGATCATACTTCCATTTAACTCCTGTGTATTGTTTAATGGAACTTTAAACAAGGATGCCAATTTTGGCTACCTATACAAATTTGACTAGCAATTGAAGAGGGGATCTCCACTGTGATAATAATTGAACGCATCTGAGTTTAAAAGTTGTTTAAAGCATCCAGTCCATTGAAGTTATATTCTCTATTTATCTGGGTTCAAACAATGACTAAATGTTGGATTGTAACCTATTCTTCAACCTGATGAAGTATGTATTACAAGTGAAGCAGAAGCACATTATTTTGCCTCGAATGAAGTTAAACTGTTGCGAAGAAGACATCTAACTCTTGGGTTGACAGTCCAAATCACAGGTAATCATCTCTGAAGCAAATTGGCCTTTTTGAGATTTGTTTACTTTGTGTTGGTATGAATATATCAAATACAGGTGCGAAACAGAGTACTAAGGGGACTTAAAAATGAATTGATGACATTGCATTCTAAAGATAAAAGATTTACTTTACTTGTAGTTGTAAAATGGGTGTTTTTATTTTCAAAGCAAGGATTAATTAATTAATCTAGAATGCTGCATTTAATCATTGGTGGTTGTGCTGTGTTCTGATTATATTAATTTACAATTCCTTTTTGTTTTAGGAATGCTTCGCTCCCTCCTTAGTTGCATACTGATGTGATCTTAAAACCTTATGTTCGACTAATATATTGCTCATCCGACGAAACTGGAAAACATACTACCAAACCATGTATTAAATTTGGAAGGTGTATCATATATCCTCTCTTTCTTTCTTTTTCAATTTTAATGGTTGAATTATATAATCTGTTCTTCTGGCATTCTCTGTCAGCCCTTTCTAAACAAAAAGGTTGGTACCAAATTTCTTGGAATCTTTCTAATAGCCAAAAATGATACAAGTAATGCAAGATTAAACACGACGATGGATTTTCTTTAAACTTCATATGCAAATTGCCTGCATATATGCAGGCTTTGTATGGAAAAACAAATGTATGCTCCATAATTAATGGTTTGCTTTGGTGTTATAATATAATTCCAAGATCATTCAGGACAAAGAAGGAAGAAAAATTCAAAATTTTTTAATTTCTTTATTATTTCTTCAAATAAAACAAAGATGATCGATCTGGTTTTGATTACCATGAGATCTTAGGAATGAAGACCATTTCTTGCTTTAATTTTTCATCCACTCCAAGTCATGAATAGAATGATAGCTCCACATTTCTTGTGTGTTATGTAAGATAGATTTGGATTTTTGTTCATGAAAGAGGACAAATAAGTGGTCTAATATGATCTTAAAAGATTGAGATCTTAATTTTTTGAATTTAATATGGAGAAACAATCCCTTGTTCTTTAATAATTGTAAGATCTTAAGAGGGAAGACTAATTCTTGCTTAAATTTTTCACCTAAACTGAACTCAACAAAATGATAACAACACATTTTTCATGTATCCCTTTCCAACTCTTTTTTGAAAGCGTTTCTTAAATGAGAGGCAAAATCATAGGCTGCCAATTTTTTAATGCCAAAAACACAAGGAGGGATAAGGCCAGTCTAACACAAGAAATAGACAACCGAACTGAATTTCAACACGTGGCAAAACCCCACCAAATGTCCCATTCCCATAGTCAAGACTTGTGTGATACTTCTGTTACTCTATCACTTGTTTTGTTAATTTCAGGATTTCTGTGGGGATTAACTGTCATAATAATGAGGGTTTTCCGTTACTTTATATTATCTTGATTCTAGGAAAGATTAAGTTTGTAAAATGATGATTAACTTGATCTTTATTGTATATATCAAGTTGATTTGGACCCACTATTGAGTGGACCCCATTTATGAGATCTCTTAGGCAAGAAATCAAGATTTAACCACAGTATAATATATAGGAAAAAATTTGATGTTGATAGCATAGCTGTGGGGCCATTATGTGCCCTTACTTTCACATGGCTAGCTATACGTATCTCTTTCAATTCTTTTTCTTTGTTCTTTGATTCATACCTTCCAAATAGAGAAGATAGTCTATTTCTTCAACTGCTAGTGGGTCAAAGATGGGAGCCAAGCCAATTAGACAATCACAGCCATCCATTTTGTATAACATTCAGTGGACATTGTCCACTAGCTAGTACCAACTTTTATACGCGTAGTAGACCTTCTTGTACATAATATAACTACAAAAAAAAAAAAAAAATGAAATGACAATCACTGCCATCCAAACCATTCTACGCAAAAGTTCAACAGATAGAAAACCAATCAATGAACGACCTAAGGTTGATTTCTGGGTGCATACTGCACTATACAAGTATCAGCATATCAATTAGTAGAATATATAAAACCGTCTTTCTCTTTCTCTATAAGAAAACTACATTTAATATATATATATATATATATATATATATATATATATATATATATATATATATATATATATATATATATATTCCTAGCTGTGTTGCTATTGTGATTCAAATTTGAATTCTGAAATCGTGCAGAGGGAATTAATGAAGGATTGAATTTATTCTGAGAGCATGCAAACCCTTAATTAATTTCCATCAATGTTAAACCAATTTTTTACTTTCTAAAACCTTGAGAAATTCCCATAAAAATCATGGAAGATGAGAAAACTTGTGGAGAGTAATTACTTCTCAACTAAGAACTATCTAAATTTAGAGAGAAATTAAAAAGAGATAATGACTTGGCTACCACAAAAGCAAATTCATTGTTTGAGCACCAAACATACAGAATTTGGCAATCTTTGATTCAAGAATTGCAAGAAATTAATCTTTCATAGAGTCATAGTATTCTGTAGCCAAAAAAAGGATTTACAATAGATCCAGCTAAAGAAGACAAATGAAAAATTCTATAGTAGCCAAGAACATAACAAAAGTCAAAGAAGAAGATGATGAGAAGATAGAAATTGTACTGTAAAAAAGAAAGAAAGAGCCGCTACTTTTATATTAGAGCTTGAGTGACAAGTCAAGCTTTTGCAAATCATCTCGTTTAGTCTTCAAATGGTTAACACCAGCATCCCACCAGAATCCCCCAATTCCTTCCTTTGCCGGGGAAAATTTTCTTGCAGTTTCAAATCTTGCAACCCCGTTACTAGGAGATGATCCCTTATTTGTTTCCATATAAAAACTCTCCGATGCCAGCCTCCCAACTGCCGGTTGCTGAATAGGTTGTCTAGACCATCCATTTTGCCCATAAATATTTGTAGAACCAAGAGTGGAAGATGGTAAAAAAGTTGGCTTGTGGATCATAGAGTGCACCTGGATTCCAAGTGATCTATTTAAGGATCCATGCAAAGGAAGGGAGGCCATGCTAGTGTATCGATTTAGGTGTGAGTTAGGGTGATGACCAAGACCAAAAGAGCCTGTACTGATTCTTTGTCCACGTTTAGCTAGTGTTCTTTCTCTCTTGTGAGCATTTTGGTGACCCCCAAGTGCCTGTGAGCTATAGAATTTTCTTTGACAATAGTTGCATGAGAATATTCGAGGCTCGGTTTCATTACCTTGAGGAGTATCCAGGGACGACTTCTGCGATGACTCCATGTCAAAAGAATCGATGAGATTGAGTTCTGGCTTGGAATCTTTGCTAGTGAGGCTTAGATCCAATACAAGATCATCTTCTTGGTGCTTTTGGTCTCTTTGTTCTTCTTCTTCTTCCAATTCTTCTCCTCCTAGTTGTTTTACCTCTTTTTGATTGTCCATCGAGGCTTTTAGGGATGGGGTTGGAGGAGCATTTGAAACTGAGATGATGCTTGAGGTTTCAGAGAGGCATACCTCTGATCTTGGAGGCTCCATGTGATGAATTATGAAGAGAGCATTTCCTCTTTATGAAGCGAGGAGGGGGGTTGGGTTTAATAGCAAGAGGAAGGTGAAATGTTAATTGATATGGTAATAAATGCTAGGCTCTATCTATGGAAGAATATATACTACTGTTTTACAGTTACAAGGTCTTAATGTATATAGTATGACTTGGCGACTAAGACTTTTCACACAATTTCCTGTGTCATGAGGCTTTTGATTAGAACTTATGAGGGACACCATGTACCTTCTGTTTCCTTACAGATATACCCATTTGATGTTTTTTCTACCGTTTCTTTGTCTTCTCATTCTTGTCTCTTTATATTTCTTGGATTTGTGTTTTACACCTTTTTTGGATGGATATGTTCATTGGCTATGACTTGGTGACATATATATAAAATCCTAGATAAATTAAACAATTAGTCTTTCTTTTTCGATTCCTGAATTATATATAAGTAGTAGAATGGACTCATCTAGAAAAGATGTGGCCATGTAGATTTTTAACCCATATGGAGGATTTGCTAAATCTTCAAGGAAATACTTATGTCCTTATCTTGCATACCATCTCACCCATCATAACAACAATGACTTTGTCCAAATTGCCCCCTAGAATTGCCATATCTATTTGCATATTTATTGGGGCACTAAGTTCATTTTCATCCATTGCTTTTGCTTTTGCTTTTCTTTTCTTTCTATATACATAAGCCAAGCCTATATATTCTTGACAAATTTTAAGATACAATCATTATAAGTAGAACAATTTTATTATGATCATTGATTATAGTAGATCTCATCATAATTAACGATCAGAGTGTATTCGTTATACATACGATCAGAATATTTAATTTGGTCATTTGATGAAAAATATACTTCACTTGATATTTATTTATTCTTATTTTAGATTCTTGAAAGTGTTTTATATGTATAATGATGAATATTTGTGTTTAGATGTTTAAATGTATATAGATATATGTATATACTAATTAAGAAGAGTGATTAAAGGGTCATCTATTAGAAAAAAAAAAAATGTTAAGAGGATGTGATTGAAATGCTATGATCACTTGGCAGTGATCATTAGGAGAATGATCATCAAGGGAACTTGTTGACAATCTTATTTGCTATAATCATGAATTATGTTGACTTGTGAATTGCAAATCAAAGAATCTTTATTTAGTCAAGTTATTGAGCAATGCATTCATGTGCAAGCATTCATGCATTAAGGGGCATTTGGTTGTCATGCAAGGTCATTTTCATGATTAGATTTCATTAAGCACACACAAAATCTCCTATCTTAATTCTTAATTAATTGCATTGCTGAATTAATTTTCTTGATAAATTACTAGCTATTACTATTTACTTCCCCCCCTTTACTATTCTTTTGCCTTTTTGTTTAAGGGAAGGGGAAAGAAACAAAATTAAATCCAAACTAACGATTCAATTTCATCCCTATATTAATTGGAAATATTCAATTTAACCCATTTTCAACTTTTTATCTAAATTAATCCAGAAATTTCAATTTAAACTTAATTTAACTATAAATCAAGAGCTCAAAAATTTTAATTTTTAAGCTAAATTAACCTTAAATCGAAATGTTTAAATTAATTTGGACAGAAAATTAAAAATAAACTAAATTGGATTTTCTCAATAAATATAAAAGTGAAATTGAACCTCTAACAAAATTAAATGTTGAAATTCAAAATTGGTGATATTTTTATTTAAGTTTATGAGTAGCAGTGCAAATACTGATTTATTTAATGTTAAATTGTAGCACATATATCAAAAAAAGGTCTATAAAAAGAAGTTTGAAATTGAAGTTTTCACAGTCCAAAGCTCTTTTTTACCTACTAATATTAATCATAATTTACTTAATCCGTACTTGACAACCATATAGCAATAATTATTTATTTAATTATGGAAATATGTTCCTTAAGTTAAAATTAATTGAGAAAATGCTCAGTAAGTTCACACTTCAAGGTCTCTTGATCACAGTATCACTTTGGATTTTCAATTTTGAAACAGCTTTCGGTAATCAATTCTATGATTCTTTAAGCTTAGCTCTCTAATCTTAACGACATTTACTTTTTGGAATTTTGATTAAGGGTATATTATACGTTTTTAAATTTATTTATTCAAAATAATTTATAATTTATTTTAATTTGATTAAATTTTAAATACCTTGAAAAATTAAACATCAATTTGATGATTTGTATGATCCGATCCTTAATTGTATAATTTAAATTTACTTGATCATTAAATTAAATTTTAATTTAAAATTTAATACTTTATTTATTTCGTAGAAAATATTTCCTGTATTTTTTAGTGTTTGAGACACTTAATAAAATATTTTTCTAATCAAAAGAAAATTAAATTGTTTTTAAGAAAAATGAATTTCTCTTTTTAAAAAGAGAGTTATTTTATGTTTTAAATTTTAATAATTTTATTAAAATATAAAAATATTTATACATACATGATATAAATATATACTATTAGTTTAATATTGTAATTAAATAATAAAAAAATTTTTTATGAAATAAACGTAGGCAAATAAATATATATTAATTAAAAAAAATAAATTTTTTACTCAAAATATCAACTATTTAAATTAATTTAAACATATTGGACTCAATCTATTTGTGAAAAAAAATTTTTAGTTCAATTAATTTCAACTGATATTTAAATTAAAGTGAAAACAATTAGAATATCACTAAATCAAAGCTATAATTAAACATGGTTATTTTTTTTTTTAATTTAATAATGCAAAAAGTCTTATTATTATTATTATTATGTATTGTATTGTCCTTTAGCCCTTAAAATGTGGAATGATAACACCTAATATTAGTTTTAAAAATGAAAAGAGAAGTGTCCAAAAAGGACAACTAATTTATAACCATATTTAAGGTTCACAAAACAACAATTGTGATTTCTATTTAAAAAAAAAATTGTACTAACTGAAATTGACATTATAACTCTTAAAGTTTTTAATAATAATAGTAATATATTAACTCTATGTTTCTTATGCCTTACTTCTTACTCTTGGAATTTCTACAAGGAAAACTTTCAGCTTGAGAGCAACACATGATTATCTTTCTATTTTTCAATGTTGAGTAATCTATCATTTGCCCTTTTTTGGATTATTTTTAGTCTACTTCCAACCCTTTGATTATATATATATATATGGCTTCAATTGCTTTATTCTTTCTCACTCAGCTCAATTACATTTTTGTTTTTCTTTTTTTTTATAATTTATTTTGATTGAAATTCAAACTTGAAATTTCACAACCGTGAAGATAACTACAGTACCATTAAATTTAAGAATGAAATTAGAATCTCTGCTTTGAGAGTCCAGAAATAAACATTAAAAGAAACTAAATGAAATTTTAGTAAAAGTATAGGAATAAAAATATAAAATATTAAAGGATTAAAATTAGATAATCAAAAAATTTAAATGAAATTGACATATATGTTGAGGGGAAAACAGTGATTTTTAAAAATTTTAGGGCTGTAAACATTAATTTTTTTTTTGATAAAATATACTAAAATTTAAAAATAAAATTTTAATTTTAAAAAATTTTGAGGGGTCACAGCCCCCTCATCCTTGCACCTAGTTCTGCCCCTGATTAAGTTGAAGCTCATTTGTTTAGTTTTTCTTCTTTTAATATAAGAAAGAGTTTGTCACAAATATATATATTTTTTTTGTTAAACATAAGCAATCTCAAGATTAATTAAATTAAAAAAAAAATCATATGATAAACATATTATTAGTTTCAACAATAATAATTAAGCTTTAATTCAAATTAGTTCGATTTAATTATATGAATTCTTTTTCGTCATTTAATCATGTTAAACAGCAAACCGCATAAATGCACATTATTAATTTAACTTTTGATATTAGAGAATGTTAATTTATTACTAAAACAACTTAATGTTTATGAATACTAATTATTTTAGTAAAAAATAAAAGCAAATAACAATAAAATTCATCCCTTCAACATCCATATTACAAAGGAATTGAAAGCTCCACAATCAAATGATTAATTAGCCTATGGCTAAATACCACAATTAGTGCTCTCCCAGGAAGGGACTACAGTAGCCATGAAGATGGTTCACAGTTGATTTAGGTGACGTATAGTTGAAAATATGTCATTATAGACGTTAGGTAAGGTTCCACACTTGAAGAAAAGAGAAATTGGAGGGGCCAATCAATAGAGTTTTTCCTCTTCTCAATTTCTGTATTGGCTTCAAATCAACATACTACACAGTTATTGTTCCAAACAGAGCCTGTAACAAAAGTGTACCTATCAAATCAATCCACAAAACACTAGGTGAAAGCTGAAATGATAGTTTTTGATAGGTAGGGATCTATCATGTATGTGTGCATATTCTGCTTTTTAATTAAGTGCTTTTTAACTTATTGCATTTCCTTGGGAAATAATTCTTTGACATTTGATGGGTACGTGAGAACTATCTCAAGGAGATTGTAGTAATACCTATCCCTTTTGCTTGTTTTCCTCCATGGTGCTTTTCCTTTGCTGATGAGAAAGGAACTTGGTAAGTGAAGTGTAACCTGTGTCGCCTTCCAATTTTCAGAAAATTAGCTTGGTGAGCTTGTACGTAATGATGAAAATGACTATCCACATTCTATATATATAATCATGACTTAATTTAATTTGATAATATTATTCACTTTAATTCATCTGGCCTTATGAATTTATCTGTTATATATTTTTTAAGATCTAAAAATGCACTATCTAAAGTAGGAAAATTTTCTTTTTACGTGAAATTCAATTCATTTGTATTTCTCTTTTTCATTTAAAAGCCTATCAACCTAAAAATCTATTAATAAAATCTATATTCATGCCACTCTCATCGATCGTTGTTGCTAATTCATATAAGACAAGAAATTGAAAAAAAATATTTATTTTTATTAATATATTTGATTAAGTTCCGTACATGAAGATTACCGACTTAACTTTTTTTTTTTTGTCTTTATTAAGGATGTAAGTTTTAATTATAATTAACATAGAATTACAATAAAAATTATAGTGTTAGGCGTGCCACTTGCTAAAGATTTATTTGTCTAATTTTAATCATTGTTGATCATAGAAACGAACTGCTTTAGATGATTAATTAACTGCTAATACATCTTAATCACTAGCTTTTTTTTTTTCTAATAGGGCCCTCTAATCTAAAGGGTTAGCCTATTTTTCTTAGAGTAGGTCTAATCTGTGCAATATGATTTGAGTTATAAAATAAGATAATTTTCATACAATGAAAAAAATGAAACCTTAATTTATGAATTAATTTATATATTAACCCTATATATTATAAGAAGTCCTATCATATTGGTGGATGAATGATGATGGATAAGTATGCTAAGAATTTTTTTTTTTTTAATTTTATGTAAAAGGAGGTCAAATTGCATATAATTTATATTGTGAATTACATAAAGTAATCTTTATATATATATATATATATTTCTAACAATTTCATATTATATTATTCCACACATCCTTTTCAAAAAAAATATGAAAATCAATTAGATTAATTAGGCTTGATTGACATTGATTAAACAAAAATTGGCTCAATATACAAAAGCTTACTCTTAATATCACTTTACCCAAAAAAGGAACAAAATTAATCAGATAAAGTTTAAAAAGAAGAAAACAAAACTAACATTATTTTCAGACATATTCATTACTTAATTGATTTTAATAGAATTGTACAAAGCAAATCTCTTAAACCAAACAAACCCTATGGATTCTGAGGATCTGATAACTTGCTAGGGTGTATCTTCAATTGAAGCTGCTTTGTTGTAAGCTTTTGACTCATTAAAATAATAATAATAATAATAATATAAATGTAAATGAAAAAAAAAAACTTTGAAATCATGAACATTTTTTAATTATCATGCACAGCCAATAATTTATAGAATCATTTTTAAAAAAATAATTTGGAAAATTGAAGGACTATGTTGTGGAATTTATTGTGAGCAGCAACATGATGAAAATTTTCCAAATTAATTATTATTATTATTATTATTATTATTATTATTATTATTATTATTATTATTATTATGATAATGGCCACTTCACTGACACATTTCATATTTCATGTTTCATCAATATGGCTATCTCATCATCCAAGGTGATAACCACTCAATATAGTCACATCAATAGTTGATTAAGTATGTGAGTGGCTGAGTCATTTGTGTATCTTGTATCTATGTAAAGAAAAAAAAACTACCCAATATATACTTTATTTAAGTTGAAATCCTGCTGAATAAAATAGAAATAGTTATTTTTATTATATGTTGATTTAATATTTTAATATAATTAATTTTAAAAAATAATTTGTCATTTTTCTCAAAATATTCATTATTTTTATATAAATTCTATTGAATATATTAAAAAAAAAATACTTGACAATATTTTTGTAATAGAAACATTAAAAAATTTTATCTGCATGGTACATTACTTTTTTTTTTCAATCTAGTCATATTATATATATCAATTTTCACAAATTTTATTAAGTTTATTCATATATAAATTAAAATTAAACCCTTCATAGTAATATAAAAATTCATAAAATAAAAGAAAATTCTTTATAATTAATTATTTATATGTATAAAAATTATCTTTTCCATCTCTTAGGAACATTTAAATCCAAAATAAAAACTTATGAGTTCTATAATGCAAATAAAAGGAATTTATTTTTATTTTATTATGTTTAAAATGGATTTAAAACAAAAATTTCATTTTCACTTAGAAATCAAATGTATATCAATTTTTAACTTAAAATGAATTTAAAAACGAAATTCATTTTATTTTTAATTTTTAAATAAAAATTTTTTATTGGTTTCAGAATTAGAAAACCGACATAAAGTTTCATTTTTAATTTAATTAAAAATATTCAGATTGTAAACTGAATATTTTGATTTCAAATCAGTTTCTAATTAGAATAAGATTTTCAAAATTTTAAAATTAATTTCTTGATTTTAAATCCAATTTTTTTCTTTTAGTGAAAATATGAATAAGAAATGAAATGGAGAGGATAAATTATAGAAAAAAATTTTAAGTTTTTTCTTTTAAAAAATGAATATAACAATTTAGTAACCTAATAAATAAATAAAAATATTAAAATGGAAAACATGAATAATTAAAAAGCAAGAGAACGAGATGACATTTGGTGGGAACAACAACATGGAAGAGTTATTGATAGAGTGATTAATGATCAAGACTTAGAGCAGCATGCTGTTTAGCACTTTATGGTGTCCTAGGTTATAATCAAAAGACTTTCTTGGTGGGGCTCTCATTTAATTAATTAAATCTTAGAAATTATAATTTTCAATCTTCATTAAAACAAGTTAAACTCTAAAATATTAACTCTAGGGCTACAATTAATACTTAAATTATTTCAATCTAACAATTTCCTCCAATTGTGTAGATGACAATTGCAATTGGGATCCTTAGTAATCACTGAGAAATTAAAGAATTTTGATTAAATAAAAAGATGATGATATAACTTTCTTGTATTAGTTTATTAATATTAATTAGTATTATTGATTCTTTAAAGTTGAAAAACATTATGTTCTACTCATGTATTTATAATAATATATATATAAAACACCGAATTGTTTTGATGATGACTTAGAATAATCATGTATAATTATGTGCATAAAACATTACTATATTTGATGTGAATATTAAGCAACATTAATTATAATAGATATAGTCATTATAACATATGAATCAAGTTGTATTTTATTATTATTATTATTATTATTATTATTATTATTATTATTATTTATTATTATTATTATTATTATTATTATGGCATTTTATGAATATCAAAAGTGCATAATGATCTCTTTTCTTTTTCTTTTGAGCCTACAATTTTTGAATGGCTTTTAATTACTAAAGTTGATTAACTTTGATAACTATGGCTTTATAAATTTCATGGAGAAGGAGAACTCATTTTTTTTCGTATTGGAAGAAGATAGTAGGAGAAATCACAAATTGAATGAGAGAATTAGTAACCATGCTTTAATTATTTTCTGTCCTCAAATGTTGGAGAAGGAAATTAATGTTTTCTTAGTTATTAAATTAATAATTTAGTGATGATTAAATGTAAATATTGTAATATAGAGGATTAAATATTTATATTTTAATAGTTTTAAGAGATTTATTTTGTATAATTATGAGTGATAAAACTATGTAATTTAAGTCATTGATTAATATTATATGATGAATAAATTTTCAGATTTGTTCATGTTAGTAAAGCTCGAGGGTGTAATTTTGTTGTATTTTTCTCTTTTAGTGCAGATATTATGTATTTTTATTTGTAAGTTATTTATTTTAAGAAAAATAATCAATGGGGGTTGATCATCCATTGAGCAAGAGATCTTAATTTGAAGGTTATCTGATGAAATTCGCAAAAAGATAATGAAATTAAAGAGTAAAGTTTGTAGTCTGCCTATCGGTGAACATGCTATGTTAATAACATTGAATTTTTTATACTCCTTGTATTATTTTTTTTTAATAATTAATTTTATTCATATAAAAATATAATATATTAATTTTTACTATACTTTTATATTTTTTTTCTAATTGATAAAATATCTTTTCTATTTTGTAAAAAAAAATTGTGAATTATTAAATATGTTTTTTAATATTAAAATTAATATAAAGAAATTTAAAATCATTTCTTTTAATTCTTAAATTAATAATTTAACAATTAAATGTTTGAATATAAAAGATTATGAATTTGTCTTAAGAATTTCAAACTTCAATGTAAAGATATTTGATGGTACTTTTCTTCTTAATAAACTCTTCATATAAAAAACAATTAAACAAAAACAAAGAAACATGGAAAGCAATGGAAGGCTCACCAACCACTGTCTAGTTTTGAGCCCACAAACATATGGGGATAAAAAGATGTGGGGAAATAAAATAGAAAGCAAAAGTACAATCTCTATCTCCAAAAACACCCTTGTTCCTCCTCCTCCTACCATGGATTGGATTGGACACTCCCAATGAGAAAATGAGTCCAAATAGAAACTCTCTTGTAGACTCACTCATGCATTGATTTGAAGTTCAATCTAGATTGAAAATAGACTAGATTGTTGTTGAAACTACTAATATTGTTGTTTTAATGTACAATTAATGGATTCTCTTGCTGCCATGAAAGAAAAATTACTTAATTATTTTAAAGATATTTCTTCAATTTTTATTGTTTTATTGTATATTAAAAAAATATGAATTATTTATTATTTTGTTAAAATATGATGGATATGTAATAGAGATGGATTTTTAAAAAAATTTTCAAAGAGGAAAGACAACCTGTTGTTGATGTGTATGATGCCTATTGTGCAGCTTCTTTAGTCATATTAAACGCTAAACCATTGGATGTTCAACACTCCCTGGAGGGATGTTGATAATGACAAATATTGATAAAACAAAAGTATAGGTAATCTTTTTGAAATTGATTTACATCTAGTAATTTCTTTTGAGTTTTCATTATTATGTAATATTGTAAAAAAAAAAAAATTAACAGCAATATTTTAATAACTGTAGTAGTTAATTTTAAATAGTTTTATTAAATAATTAATTATTTATTTTTAAATTAATTTATAAATTAAAAATATATTTTAAGTGTCTTTTTAGTATTGCGGGTTAAAATAATTTTTCTAAATAAAAGTATTATTTTAGATTTTAGATGTTAAAAAATTTTTTAAAAAATATTTTATTATTTTAGTATTTTTATGATTAAAGATTATCAAATTTAAATTTAAATTATTTTTTAAAATTCTCTAATTAGTATAAAAAAAATAATTTTCTTAATAGGAGTAATGCCAAATAGACATTAAATTAAAAATTAAAAGTAAGTAATAAACTCAATCCGAATCGGACCGTGGGAACGCTTACTCCCATATGCACGAAACGAAATGAGACCTAAACAAGAAAACCCAGTGGGACATTCCCACATGTAAACAAGAGATGCAGCTTTGTCGTTTATTGGTTGTGAAATGCATGGGGACTCTTGATGAGTGGCCGACAATTAGATGAACAAGTTTGATGTGAGGGACTCCTCTTAATGTGCTCCCATAGTGCTGTCCTATGTGCATACTATACATATAATAAAAATTTTATTATTATTATTATTATAATAAGTGTAAAATGATCACATCTTCTTTACATAATAATCTCTATGTTTGACATTAGCTAATGAAACAGAGAAAAGAAATTGATGGGTGCAAAAAGAAGGGGTTAGCAATTGGGTATGAGTGCACTTGCTTGCTTTTGAATTTCATTTGGGATAGAAAAACAATTATGATTAGTGTTTTGTTGGGTTTGGCTTGCTTCGTCTAATCAAATTGGACCCATAAATCTCTATTTAGATTTCTCTGTCTCTCTATCTTGTAATGTATCAATGCTCCTTTGGAAGCTGTTTGAAAAGAGAGTCATCAACTTTTTCATCAATATCTAACCCACATTCAAATATCAAACCTTATCAATTGCTACTTGAAGATGACAACTTCTCTCCACTTTTATATGTCACTCTCATTTCCAATCTCTCTCTCTCTCTCTCCTTTCCCTTTTCTCTCTCGTGGTGGGATCATTATAACTAACAAAAAAAAAAAAAAAACTCTGTTGACACCTGTAATTGCTCATTTTCATTGGTGGCACCTTTCCATTTCAATAATTTTTAACTTTATTTAAAAAAATTATTGTTAACAAATGTCTGTTGACTTGACTCAGTGACTTAAAATATTTCATTTATCTAATAGTATCAAGTTCAATTCCCCACTTCCTCAATTTTCCCTACTAAAAAAAATATATACAACCACAGCAAGCAAAAACATATCCCTCCTATTCTCCTAATCAGGCTGTTACCAGAAAAACTACAAGGCATAGGTCATATGTTCATCTTCTCTAGAGCAAATACAAGGGAAGGAGGAGGCACTCTATGGGCACATACTCGCCCTCTTTCTTTAATGCCAATAAACCCTCTTTTATATATTGATAATATTAGGCATCATCTGAGCATTCTATTTATTCCATGTTTGCATCACTTGGTGTGCTCAAAATCCTAGAATCATCAGGTGACTATAATTTGAAGAAAGAGTATTGTCTATTTATGCATCATTGAGTTGCTTTAAATATTTGGGTCTTAATTTTGGAAATCTATTGGTGCTTTCAATAACAGCACAGAGCTGCTTAAGGGCTTGGTTTGCCTAAACCCACCCAACCCAAGAAACAGTCAAGGGTTCATGGTTTTCTGTTAACAAAAATGTCAGAATACAAGTGCTAGATATTGATATAAACCTGGTGTCTGATAAGAGTTAAATAACCAAATAAGATCTATATAGCCGACCTCAAGTAATTTGAGAGTAAAGTTTAACTTTTGTTGTATTTGTAGATGAAAGTCATATTTTGTTCGTTCTTCTTCTTTCCTATGTACTAACCACTAAAAAAAAGATTAGAATTATCACTTGCCTAGATCCTTCTCCACAGAATCCATGATGTTGAGCTGTTGGGTCTGAACTTAAAGTTCATTGTTAGAGTTCTCAAATGGCATTTCCAAAACCAAATTGATGCAGCCAATCAAATGCAAACAACCGATTATGCTAGATGATAACAGTACAATAACTTTTATTTTTGCTCCTGCAATATCAATTTCGGGGTTATTCCAAGGTGTTCCTGGTATACGGTATTCCAAAGGAGTTTGAGCCATTAGAAAAAGCATCACAGACACTGCTCTAGAAGCTAATTTCTTATCCTTTCTGAAATCATTACCATCCCTGTCCAAAATCTGAATGTTGTTACGAATTTGAACCATATGCACCTCTCATGAATGACACATCACAAATCACAGCTTCTTTGATAACCCTAGTTATTCCAAGGCCAAACAGAGTGTTCAAGAATAACACCATATCTCAATTTCAGCCGCCCATTAACCATCTCTGTCTAAACAAATTTTCTATTCACCTTTACAAGACGTATCATTACGGTTACGAAGATAAAAATATAATGTATTATCCACCAAAGATATATCACCATATGCTTCACAAAACCACAACCCTCCTTAATCAAAGAAAGAACATCAAAAGCATGTTTGACTCAATCCGACATGTGAACAGTCCTAGTCAAGGATAGGGTTGGTTCACCACAAGTACCCCTAGGAATACAACATAATATTCTTACTTGGTCAGCCAATAAATGAACATCAGAAAAGTGCACACTGATGCAACTAGGGAAAGTATTATGGTATCCATCGACTTTTTCCTCCTTATTGCAGTGAGAATGTGATTTACCTGTACCATAATATGAAAGTAGTACATCAAAAAGTGCATAATAATCATCTAGCATTCCGAATTAAATCCCTTGCCATTACCATCAGAGTCCTTTTAAAATTCCTTCCTTATTAGCCATTTCATATAAACTAAGGTGGGGCATCACCAATAATTAATCAACTGATCATCGAGCATCTAAACATGTTTTAAATAGTTCATGCACTAGAGATCAAAGAAACAAACTCTTCCTTCTTGGTGGCTACATATATGAGATCTAGGACAAGACCCAGCAATGGAGAAATAATTAAAAACATCAGCGACTATATAAGCGAAATTTCTATACCGTTGGAAGGCGGCTGGTAACATTGCTGAGCTTTGAATTGATTCCCCCAAAAGTAGATCGTTGAAGAACAAGTGCACCAAGAGTTGCTTGAGCTTGTGAAATCACATTATCCATCTGCAGCAACAGGACACAAGCAAAGAACATCAATCAAAAGTGCAATTTACAGATTCACAGCAATTCTTAAATTGTTTGCTTCAATTTTCTTCAAAAATTCTTTCTATCAACCAAATTTATCATGATATACCATGTGTAACAGACATAACAGACAATGTGTATCACTATAACTCGGATTAGAAATAAGGACCATCATGCGCCATCAAGCAAACAAGTATCACAGGGAATTGCCAATAGAAAAGTGATGTTTAATAACCAGATATAGGAAGCACATCACGCATGCATGGCACAGAAATAATTAAGGTATTCAATATAAGAGGGACAATATAGCTCCATCACCACATTTGTTTACATCAAAATGCCACACACCCAGGATACAATGCAGTGCATAGATGGCACTATGGCACACTATTATTAACATTCAGGAATCCACCAAGGAATTATTTGCCCCAGAGCACTAACAGATGGTACCAATGTTGCACAACATACAAGGAAAAAAATCAACGTCAAAAAAATAACAGAATTAAGGAACTTCACATGCATGGGAAAGCAATTGCTTCGCCCTCCTAAATCATAGCACTACTTTCAAAGGGACTGCTTATAAAATATTAAAGGTGAATTAAGTTTTCTCATAAGACCAATATGCCCAACAGTCTATATGGGTCAAACAACACATGCACCCCATGCAGACTTCTAATTTTCCTTGATCTATGTGCCGTGAAGAAATTGTCAATACATCCCCCCCATAAAGCCTCTTTCACAATTCCTTTATCCATAGCACATGCATATGCATATTGACATGGAGCACATAAATGAGAAACTACCAAACCTAAATCATAGGGCCGCAAATTAGTTTTAACTAACCATTTGTGATCACCAAGAGATCAAAGCCAAAATACATTCACCAGAAGAGGCACACTATTAGAACCAAGGATGTGGTAGACTAATCTGCAACACTGCCATGATGTCATCAAAGTATAATGGTACACTCAAGCGCGAAAAGATGCCTTTGAGCCATGGCAAGATCAGACTTTTCAATTTTAGATGTCTAAAAAGTCTAAGGTTCAAGAAACCAGAGTGCTTTCAAATTTGAATTCTTAATATGCATGTAAAAGTTTTGCATTTCGCAATTTGGAACTTATTATATTATTTGATAATTTGGAAAGAGAAAGAAAGAAAGGGAGGAGAGAGAGAGAGATCTAATAGAATAAGATATGGATGTGCATTGACATGCGTACACATGCTCAAAACATAGAATTAATGTGCCACTGTAAATGGAGCCAGTTCTGTACATTATACCTGTCCTGTACCTCGGCTAATGGATGCATGCTCTCTAAGAAGAGCTTGCTCTGTAGAACCTACACCATCTTCCAAGTCTAATCTAGTTCGATCAAACTCCCTAAAATCCTCAAGGAGTGAAGCATGTTCTTGCTTGGCTATGAGGCTGGAGCGGAGGCGATGAAACTCCTGCACTTCAATCGTGTGAAACACCAAAATTAGTGATCTTTAGGTTGATATGACGTATTACATTCCTAAGGAACAATTAATTATGTTGATAGCATGAAACCAATCCCACCTAATTCACCACAAAAATAAAGTCAATATTCTCTCTTGGTTGCTTAAGGCACAGGAGAGGCTCAGGCCTCAGAGGGTAAAGAGTAAAGACAAGATTACCCAAAAAATCCAGTAACATATCAAAGAAGTAATATGGATTATAAAGCAGATAATAATGCATAAATGTGAAAGATTTATATGCTTCTGTAAACTAATGTATGAACGAGATGAAAGAGGAAAGGGAGAGAGTGACTGGAGAGACTATAATAAATCCAGTATAACTGACTAAATGCATATATCCCATGTTAAATGCGTCCTTCCATTAACATGCCATTATAATAAAGCCAGCATAATTCAAGCATCTCTGTTAATAAATAAGCACCAGGTTTTCACTTTTCAAAGTTTAGGATAGGGGATATAATATAAATCCTATTTCTGCAGGTATTTTTTTGTTCCCAGGCGACATGCAGTAAAGCCAGCCTTTTATTCTTCACTTACTCAAATAAAGAAAGGAAAAAAAATCCAAATAATTGAAAAAGATAAGAAAAATATATTTTATTTAAAAAAAGATTAGCTAAATATAAGGGCGGAAGGAACAAAAAGAAACTTGTTGGAATGATGTCTTCTTAGTAGACAAGGTTTTAAAGAATACAAGAAAAAAAAAAAAAAAAGCACCTTTGTCATTTCATTAGATGCATAACTCATGCATCCACACCTCATAAAGCATCCCAAAGTATCTTTGAGGACCACCCATAAAATGCCTCACACAAGGTCACAAATACAATAAATATACTTCCAAAAGATTAGACAATAGCCATAGTACCTGAGTAAGATCTTGAAGAATTTCTTGATGGCGAGTCAAGGTGTGAGAAACCATTTCTGATCCTCCAGATGACACCCAAGCTTGCATCTGTGAATTCACTTGTTGGAGTTGCTTCAGTAGTCGGTCTATCCCAGATTCAAGATCATTCTCAGCAGCATCAACTTTTGTAGAAGCTTTTGCAGAAACCAGTTTACGGTATGAATTCATCTGCTCATCCAACTGAGCTTCAAGTTTTCTTGCCTGCAATCATAGCTTAGAATCAATTACTAGAACTAGGCAAGAAGTAGTATTTACCAGGGAAAAAAAAGATAGAAAGGCAGACTTCTAGGAGCAAGAGTTCTAATCATCTCAAACAAACATATAGAAAAAATTTGAAAACCTACCATGACAAGTCCATGTTTCAAGACATAAAAAGATATTAATTAGCAAAGAGGTTGGTTAAGAGATGGTTTTGCCACATGAGGAAATAAGTATGTGCACTCCTGCACAAATTTGAGATGAACAGAGCTTTATCAGGATATGGGAAATCAGTTGGGAAGAATATTTTCTAAAAGAAAAAATAAATTAAATTGCTTAATAAAGTAGTGATTTAGGACAAAGGGAAAGAACCAAGAAGAGGGAGAAATCAAGGAACAATCCTTAAAGAGAGAACTAATTCTCGAATATTATTGATATCATAGAAATTGTCATAACAAAGCTTATCTAATAAAATAAAAACCCTAGGTTTTATTTATAGAATTAGGAATCCCAATCACAAGAGAATTTTAGAAACCTAATTCAATCTTAATTAGAAATACTAAATTAAACTAAAATAAACTAGGAAATAATAAAATTACTAAATAATAGACCTAATAAGATAAATATTCCTAAATAATAAAACTCTTAAATTTCCTAATTTTACAATGAGAATGATCCCTAAATTCTATCTTCCTATACTGCAATATTCTCCCTGGTTATAAAAAACTCGTCCTCGAGTTCTAAAGTGTTGAAATATCAAGAACCAAGCAAGGAGAATACACAAAACAATCTTCTTAGACGGTAGCAACAAGAATGACTTGAAAAAGTTTGCATTCTCTATTGTCTTGGAAACATCGGGACAAATAAAATCAATAAGAACAATAGTTGAAAAGTCCTTAGGAACAAGATTCAATTTTCAAGTTCTTTTGTTGGCTCCACAAGTTGATTTTCTTCAATTTCAATTGGAGTTTCCACAGCTTGATCAACTCCATGCTTTGGAATAAGCTCTTCAATGGGTGAAGGTTCAACAATCAAAACTTTGGATGTTTCAATTTCAGACTCTTCAAACTTAGGTTCTTCAGATTGCTCCTTTTCAATTTCATCTTTAAACTCAAGTTGCTTTTTGAATTCAAGCTTCTTTTGTTGTTCTTCTTGTTGCTACCTTGCCTTTCCAAGACTTCTTACCTTTATATTTTCAATACTTTTTATTGTATCTAACTGTTCTCTTAATTGAAACAAATATACTTCTTTTCATGCTTCAAATTCTTCAAGTTCTTTATCCTTACCTTGTTGATGAGTATGTTGAACATAATACTCATTCTTACATTCTTCAAGAGTTTTCTCCCTATATTGTAAGATTATTTATATATCTTGATACTCATCAAATAAACCACAATGAGCATAGCTAGGACCACCATATAAATTAATCAAATAACATATTTCATCGAGTTGTTCATAACAGTCATCTATTTCAATTTGTATTCCTTGAATTGCATCCCATAACTCATCTTCATTGCATGACACGATTTCAAATTAAAGAAGCATGCCTCATTGAGAAAACTGAAATTTCAGCAATTTATGAGTAATTTTTATTGAAAATGGACATCAAAAATATAACTAGCATGTCCAAATTAGCAAAGGAGGAGACCGAAAATTTTGGTTGACTGGGATGATGACATGGCACTTCTTGCTGACATGTTGCTTGTGTGGCCGATGTGGTCGAATGATGAGGAGCTGATGTGTGACTGATGTGACATAAATCTGGTGCAAACAAGAAGTGATCAGATGTTTCGCAGTTCACAGTATGGAGCTGTAAGCTTGTCTTCAAGCTTGGGCACAAAGAGGACCCGACCCAGAAGTTTCGGGTAGCTAGAATGTCAAATGTTGCGTTCCGATACTAGGGAAGGTTGATGACTCTAGGCTATTTCGGACACTGTTTTGTGTTTTGAACTTAAAAAATATATATAGCGAAGGGGAATTTCGAAGGCTGAATGAAATTTTTTGATAGGGAAAACAAAGGAAATTTTTGAAGGAGGCTACAACACAGGTTGAAAGGTTTTGAATGTTTGTGAAAGCTGCAAATTTGGTTCGACTTTGGGCTCCGATACCAAAATTGATATAGAACAAAGAGAAAGAACTAAGAAGAAGGAGAAATTAAGGACCAATTCTTGAATAGAGAACTAATTCTCAAATATTATTAATCTCATAGAAATTGCCATAACAAAAATTGTCTAATAACAATAGAATGATTAGGTTTTATTTATAGAATTCAGAATCCCAATCACATCAGAATTTTAAAACCCTAATTCAATCTTAATCAGAAATACTATATTAAACCAAAATAAACTAGAAAATAATAAAATTCCTAAATAATAAACCTAATAAGAAAAAAAAATTCTTAAATAATAAAACTCTTAAATAATAAAACTCTTAAATTTCCTAATTTTACAATGAGAATAATTTCTAAATTCTATCTTTCAATACTGCATTAAGTGGTTTCCCTTCAGTATTACATTCTTTCCAACTTTTTTTTGGTTGGGGAAAATTTGAAGCCACAAAACTAGTCCAACCCAATAGAGTTCACAATCCTCATTGAAGCATCTTGCATGTATATAAATTTTCAAGAAGAGGTTAAACTTTCTCGAACTGGTCTTCAAAGTTCCAGGAAACCTGAAAGAGCCAACACCAGGCTTCATTTCATAGACGTCCCCAGACCTCTAGAAGTTCTTGGTGGATGCATTCTGTACTATGGGTCAATGTAACCATAGTGCTTCAAACATTCAAGCAGAAAAGTTACACGAGGATCAAGCAATTGAGGAGCAAGTTTAGTCCAAGTAGTTTAAATCCATCCAATCCAAGCATTTCATTACATACTGCTAGTTTAAATCCATCCAACATTCTTCACATTGCAAGCAAAGTTCAAAATAACTTCAGCCTCAGATTTTTTTTCATCCATGTTAGGAATCACTGCTCAGCTACTCTTTCCCAATTCAATCTTGATTGCAGTTGCAACAAACCACCATGCTCGTACACTTGCTTCAAGAAAACATGTTCAACCCATAAGATACCACAGCTTTTAGTGTTCTATGATTCACCTCCAAATAATGAGGAGGTAGTTCGATCCTTTTGATTCTTCTCTTCATAGTAAATTGATAATGGGATGCAAAGCAATAGATCGAATCACTATATAAAGAAGAGTTGTAAACTAGAACTTCTTATTTGACTAGGATGATTTTAGTTTTTCCTCATTCCATTTCTTTAATAAGGATTTGAAATTATACAAATTTCTCTTCATTCTATTGTGCTCATATACAAGAGAGTATTCCTTGGTGCATGATGTTTGCGGATGATATTGTTCTGATAGATGAGACGCGAGAAAGAGTCAATAGAAAGCTAGAGCTTTGGAGAAGTACTCTAGAGTCAAAGGGCTTTAAGTTAAGTAGAACGAAGATAGAATACATGCATTGCAAGTTCAGTGAAGGCCAAACTGGTGATAGGGAAGAAGTTAGTTTGGATGGAGTGCTACTGTCCCAAAGTAATCACTTTAAATATCTCGGCTCAGTCCTTCAAGTAGATGGGGGATGTGAGGAGGATGTTAGTTATAGGATTAAAGCCGGATGGTTGAAGTGGAGACGTGTCAAGGGAGTTTTATGTAATCGCAAGATTCCCAATAAGTTGAAAGAAAAATTTTACCATACAGCTATACGACCAGCTATGTTATATGGTAGTGAGTGTTGGGCACTGAAGGAGTCGTATGCGTCTAAAATAAGAGTTGCAGAGATGAAAATGTTAAGGTGGATAAGTGGTCATACTAGACTAGATAAAGTCCGTAATGAGAATATTAGAGAAAAGGTAGGAGTGGTGTCAACTGAGGATAAGTTGAGAGAAGGGAGATTGAGATGATTTGGTCATGTGAAGCGTAGACATATGGAGGCTCCAGTTAGACAAGTAGAACACATTAGGTTAGAGGATAGAAAGAAAAAAAGGGGTAGACCTAAATTGACTTGGAGGAGAGTAGTACAACATGACCTAGAAACATTATACATTTCTGATGATTTAACCCAAAATCGTGTAGAGTGGAGAAAGCGAATCCATATAGCCGACCCCAAATTTTTTGGATAAAGGCTTAGTTGAGTTGAGTTTCTGTTGTGCTCAACAAAGGAACTGCCTAAGCATGCTTTTTCGGGTTCTTATATGACTATCCCCAAAATACCCAAGTACTTGACCCGGTAACTCATACTTTCAGGTACCTATACCCCAAACCATAAATGGATGATTCGGTCATGACTATGATTCAAATGTTCGTTTAGCTTCGCAAGCTATGGCTTGGTCGCTGTAAGATTCGCCCAACAAGGCACTAGGGCCTTAGTCAAATACAACTTTATCCATTATAAAAGGTTCTCCCTAGCCTTGTGAGATTAAGTGTCCTACTTCTAATGGAATTCCATTACATGGGACTCCATCTCACACATGTTTCTAATAGCTCTGAACGTCTCTCCGGTGCTCATTTAAGGAGCTGGCATCTTCATGATCAAGTTCATTATTTTCCCTATTCATCATTCTAACCAAATATAGATTATTCCCAATTCTCTATATTGACTTAAACATCAAAGTGATTGCCAAGTCAACGATCTAGCTTATTGTTCTTCTTTTGTACCTGTGGTGAGAACTCGCAACAGCATAAATCTGAACTTCTTTGTTCTTTCTAAGTCTTGTTGTTGCATAGAAGAACAAAAATGTAGCAAATATAGTTTATTGTTCTTCTCTCTATTCTTAACGGGTGATTCAAGAATTTGCCCATATTTCTTCAACTAATATTTCGGTATAGAAACAATTCCTTATTTCTTCACCATGTATTCTTGTCATTTTCTTGAAAAGATACTAGATCACCGTGGGACACTTTCAAATGAGTGATGCTTACCATTCCCTTATTCATACAAACCCTTCAATGACTTAACAACTACCTTACTTGAGGAATAGTTTCACAAAAATAGAGAGGAACCCGAATAACATCCGATATTGTTTCTGGATTAAGTGGAAAAGGGATATATGAATTTCATTCCGTTCCTCTATGCATCTCTATGATGAGTAAATCCCCATATAAAAGGGGCAACTTTCGTGTAGTTTGTGATTGAATGTAACTGTTAAGATTTTCTCTCGGATAAATCTTTCTCTTAATATCTTTCTACTTGTTCCTCAATCTTCAGATAATGTGGCGTTGTATTGTTGTAAGTTCTCTCTCCCAAACATTTCCTAAAAGTAGACAACAAGTTTTAAATCTTAATGAATGCAAGGCATATCTCGTTGAATCAAGTCTTTTTCACCGCATCAAAGCTACAAAATTCAAACACAATTTTCCATCTACAACCCCCTAAAAATCACAAGCAAGAGAATAACCAGTCTTTTGCACCTTCTAAATTGGCCATCTTTCTAACATCAATGCAACTTCAACTACTAAAAACAAATGTTACATTAGCTCAAACATTTGAGTTAAAGATGAAAGGACCGCCCTTCAACTATTAGAGTATTGCCCTTCAACTATTAGAGTATTGCCCTTCAACTTTTAGAGTATCGCCCCCCCCTTAAAGAAAGAAAATTGAGTCAGCTTCGAGAAAAGGTGTTGTGACAATAGTCTATAGAAGAATTTCATTTACTTCCCCACCCCATTGCCTGGTTCTCAATGTAACGATTACTTGATGAGCGAATAAGCACTTCTTTTCTATTTATGCAATTTGCTTCAAGGTACTCTGGATTCGACTTGTTATGTTATCGCATCACTCACACGGGTAAGGGCGCAATGGATTACTAAGCATTACATTAATGGGAAAACCGCTTAGGAGAGTTGTCTGGCAAAAAACATAACGAGTGGAGTAAGTAGGAGGAGGCGGCCGGAAGAGACTAAGCCAGGCTAAAGCCAATCACATTGAGTTTTAAATTGAGATGGTTAACAGTAGCAGCATCACTGACCTCAAATGCATGTGTTAGGCATATAACTAGCAAGCGAAACTTGGTTGCTATCATGAATGTAGGCACAGAAGACTTGGACAATCCTAGTAAGGCTTTGGGTTGTCAAACTAGGCTAACAAATTAAGCGACAATGCTAAGTTGGGTCATGTGAGGGTTTGGTCATGATACTGAGGCAAGAAGGCAAAGGTCAACATGAAGCCAAGGGCCAACCACAAACTGATAGACTGACTGGCTTGGGATACCTTTAAACCGAGTATCACCTCTTCTCTGACCTACAGCTAGCTTGCCTTCTTGCCTTGCTATGATTGCTCGCTCCCCTCACTCACCGATCCACCTCCCTTTATTGTTGTTCCTCGCCTCTATTATTGTTCTATCTTTCCTTTCCTTCACCGCCGCCCAAGAATGGAAAAATGGAAGAACTAGGAACACAGAAGCACTAGAAACTGAATAGTGACAAACAAGTGTCAAAGAGCTTTTGAGGACCTAAAGCAGGCAGCGATTGATGACCCCATATTGCAGTTGGCAGATCACACTAAGCCATTTGAAATACACACCTATGCGTCATACTATGCCATACGCAGTGTGCTAGTACAGTAAGCTAACCCACTACCGAGAGGCGTGTTCCAAGAGGAGGAGATGAAAGCAAGAGTGCACTACTTGAGAACGAGGAGGCGGGCCACTATTCATGTGGTCAAGACGGATAATGCGGCGACTAGTGACTTCCTGACCCAGAAAACCCCACGCCAGCAAGACAAAATTGCCAAGTTTGATTGATATGGTGCTAGACTCACATCTGGACGGACCAACATGGTCGTGGATGCCTAAAAAATAGGAAGACAGAGCTGGCGGCATTTAAGTGTGAGGCAGTCGCAGCCACTAGCAGACTCACGAGTACCCTAACCGCATCATATTCGAAATGAACACTCCATAATTAACACAAACTTTCGCGCCAAGAGTTTTCCTTCCAGTCCAATTTATCAATTAAGAATCAATCCTCCCAAAGATATACTATTCTCAAATATTTAGAAACTCACAAATCTATCAACTACAAGGCAACCGATCCTCAAGGAAACTAAAAACTTCTAAATTTTGATCTCAATTCCCACGCAATCCCACCAGCCAAACAGAAACCGATGGAAAATTCAATTCAATTAAATGAAAAAAGTAAGAAAAAAAAAATTCGAACCTGCTTGCGTAACGCGTCCCATGAGCTAGGCACATCCATTTGGAATCAGTCCCCTTCGTCTTCTTCTTGTTGAAAGAATGAACAAAATAACGAAAGGAAATGAGAAATTCTCTCAAAAAAAATATGTATATTTTCTTGTGTAAATGGAGGGGTTGATATCTGAGATCTGATGGATGAACAGAGGAAAAAAAATGGAGAGGGAGAGGGTGGTTTGTTTGCGGACGGAGACAGATGGTCCGCTCCCTCAACGGCAATTGTGGGGCGGAGGGTTGCGTAATTCCAAATTCATTTCATTGGTTGCCTCTAGTCATCGGGTGGTAAGTGGTATTAGTTTGAACCAGATAAATAAAATAAAATTATTTTAATTTAATAATTTAATTTAATTTTTAAAATAATTTGAATCGATTTAATTTTATATTTTAAAATTTTTAATTATTTTAATTTAATTTAAAAAAAAATTAATTGAATGAAATAAAATTAAATTACTTTATTAATTTTTTTAAATCTTTATAGCTATGATTTATTTATTATTTTAAGTGTGATTTTTTTTAGCATCTTGAAAAATTACCTATTATATTTTTATAAAAAATTTATTAATTATATATAATTTTATATATATAAAATATTTAATTTTATTTATTAATAATTATTAAATTTAAATTAATGTCAAAATCATATCAAATAATTTGAAAATTAAATATAAATTAAAAAATTTATCAAAACTCAAAATCGATAGGTTTGAACTGAATCAAATCAAAATAGAATAATTTAATTTGATTCGATTCGATTTTTTATTTATTTCAGCTCGATTTAATTTTTAACATATTATAATTTAATTAATTTGATTTTGATGATTCAATTTAATTCAATTTGATTTGAACTGAATGCTAAGCCTAAAATGAGTAGATTAGCTAAAAAAAATCATATTATTTAAATTTAAATTCAAATAACATTTTTATATTTAAATTAATGTTAAACTCATTAAAATTTATATTAAATTATTTAAATTTATCTTAAATTTAATTTTTTTATTATTTAAACAATATTTAACTCTGTTTAAATTTATATATTTTTATTAATATTTTGTATTTTAAAAATTTAATAATTTCATAAAATCTAATTATTATTCCTTCATGCAAATTACATGAACAACGAATTAATAAACTACACCTGCTGAGCAAAATAAGAAGTGTTGTATTTTGTCAGGTAAATTATCAAATTTCATTGTCTTCCAGCTGTATTGTGCTGCGTCTGAATGATTCGACCCAGTTGAACCAGTTTGCCATTTAACTGCCACCGACAGCTGCAAAGGATTCAAACCAAGGCCAACTCTTATACAGCACTGTACTCGAGATCTGAAACTTGTACATTCTTTAAAAAAAAAATATATATATATATATATATATAATAAAATAAAATTGTAAATATTGTGATGCAGAGAGCCGATCACAATCAAATAAATTGATTTAACTCTATCCAAATGCTAATTTAAAATGAAATATTTGTCAAAATTTTATATATCGCACAAATATTTGCTTCAAACTAATGTGAGAAAACACTAATTGTAAAACATGCTTTATCGAAGAAGTTGGGCCATCAAATATCATGTTCTTACAAACCTCATGTTCTTACAAACCTAATCCAACAGTTTTTGTGTCTTTTGCTGCTTGGTGGGAATCCTTATGGTTTGAATTCGGGGAGGAACCAGGTTTTAAGGAATTTATGATCTCTATTGTTGTGGTATTATGGGAGGTGTGGAATGACAGAAACAAAGCTGTCTTTTGAAAGAGTTTCAACAGATCCTCTAGCCACATCTCATCATCTTCGCAGGAGCATTAAGAAAGCTTTACAGGTGCAACCAATTTCTTCTTAGCATCTCTCACCTTACAGAGCCCCAGTTACAAATAGATGGACTTCCCCTCCTTTTGGAAAACTCAAAATTAACTGCGACGTAGCTTGGAAGGAAGACTTCTGTCACGACCCAACCTATGGGCCGGACCGACACTAGGACCTGGGCCAGCCTAAAGCCCCCGAGACCCGTAGTAAGCCTAACTATTTACTTAACCCAACTCTAAGGCCCATTTGGGCCCAATTTCAAGAAATCAACCGGACAGAGTCCGGTCATTAAATGGACCTACCAACGGGGAGTTTTGACTCATCCGACCTGTAAATACAATAAATACTCAATTGGGGAGCTCAGCTCACCCTCCATATACTCATCAGCATAAAAATAAATGGGAGCTCAGCTCCTTCATCCAATCCATCAAACATACATAGGATATTAAGTTTACAAGTTCAAAATAACAATTTAGTTTACAAACCCAAATCAGATTAACATTTCTAACACATGCGGAAATTCTAGGAGTAAATAAAATTACACAGATATTGATAAACAACCTGCGAAGGAGAAAAGCAGGTTAACCGCAATAAAATTCTCCTGTAGCCTGAAAAATATTGAACAAGAGTGAGCGTTCGACTCAGAGAGTAAAATATCAATTTTAACCATAATCTCTATAACTATCTAAAACTAATGCACCCTGTAGAGTGAAATGCAACATCAACAATATTTTCACATCATAACATCAAAAAGGTAATTTGGAGCACTCACACACCCTGTAGTATCAGTCATAATATATGGAGCCGATCCCTATCTGACTCTCTTAAATCCAACCTGGTGCCAGCGAAGAACTCAAGCCGGACTTTCGCTTAATAAACCAAATCGAGGGTCCCAGCGAAGAACTCAAGCCGTGACTACCCCTCGAAGGATTGGGTCCCAGCGAAGAACTCAAGCCGTGACTACCCGTCCTATCCATAGTCCACACTACATCACACGCACGCCAACGCACGCACACTGCTCCAAATTACCACAACAACATCCATGGCACTTTAACAGTTATCAATGCAACATAAATCGTGCCTAGAGTTTAACTACATAAATATATGCATATAAGTGATGCATGGGCATACTTGAACATATAATAATAGTGAAATTACAATTAAAATTAATATTTTACTCACAGACTTGACAACGGTTACTGTGGCGGTTGGGCGGAGGAAGAAGGCTGTCCCGGCTCACCTGACAATTACATTACAATTATTTAATACAAATGACTCAATACAATCAAGAAAATACCAAATACGTCCTAAGTCGTGCCGAAAATCCGGCAGAGTCTCCCTTTTACCTAGGACCTACCCAACCTGCAAAATGGCTCAAAACATACTTCTATATTCACAATCCATATTTTCACAACTCAAGCACATTACACAGCCCCTCCTGGGTCCATCAAATCAGTCACCCATCACAATATGTAAAATTTCAATTTAGTCCTTATAATTGATAATTTTTGCAAAAACTACCCAAACAAGCTCTAAAAATTCTAAAACTTTGCCCCACAGTCCTTAGCAATATTACTAGGCTATTGCAAAAAGAATCATAATTTTCTGAGCTATCACGAATATTTTATGGATTTTTAATCCTATTTAAGCACTAGAAAATTACGAAAAAGCAAGGTTCGGGTTTACCTTTGCCGATTCCGACTTCGGGGACGCGCTCGGGACGTCTGACAATGGGGGGGTAGCCAAAACCTTGGTCCAATTCGGAGACTTTTCGTGCAGTGCATCTGGCAGAAATTTGCGCACTTGGTCAACTGTCGAATTTCCGCGAATTGAGGATACCTACACGAAGCTCACAACACGGGGGTTAGTACATAAATTTTTCAGAACTTTCTAAGCTCATTTAATGCTCGAAAAGACACTGCGAAGTTCCGTGGGACCCACCGAAAAACGGTGTCGAAAAAATTTGAAATTTATGTCGCCGCGAAGCTCTCGACGAGTAGAGCGCTCTGGTACTCTCGGTTTTCTCGTGGGATTCACGGTTTGCGAGAAATCTAGCCCGAAAGTCAAAATGGGCTAAAACTTCCCGGGCAAAAATTGGACAAACCGCTGGATGGATTTCGGTGTTCTTGGTGTCTATGGAAAGCTCTCGACGAGTAGATGATTTTAGACACAAGACCCGGTCTAATTGGTGGCCGGATCGACCGGATTTTGGCCGAAGCGAGGAGGAGTCGCGCTCTGGCGTTGTTTCTGGGCCGTTTCAGGCATTCCAGGTGGCCGGCCGTGGGGAGGCGAGGCGGCGCCGGTGAGGTGGGAAGGCAGGGGAGGTGGCGGCGCGGCAAGGGGAGGAGGGAGGAGAGAGAAAAGAGAGAGAGAAGGGGAGGAGGTCGGGACGCGCTGAAGAAAAGAGAAGAAGAAAAAGGAGTCGGTCCGATTCGATCGGTCCGATCCGGTCCGGTTCGATTCGGCCGATTCGATTCGGAATACAAAATTTTGAATTTTTACTCTGCCTCGGGACCGAAAACGAGGTCCAAAAATTCTGAAAAATTTCCAGAAAACTCAGAAAAATATGTATACTCCAAATTTATTTTTAGTTTTGCCTCGTAGTCTTTAAATTAATTTTTTAAAATCATCAAAGTTTATATTTTTGGAAAATCGAACCCGATTTTTAAAATCCGAAAAATCTCAAAAAAATTCCTAAAATTTAAATAAAATTAAAATACCAAAAATGCTCATAAAATAATAAAATTTAAAATTTTGGGGTGTTACATTCTTCCCCCCTTACGGAAAATTCGTCCTCGAATTTTACACAAGGCAGAATAAAGTACATGATTATACATTGAACAGATAAGGGTACTTGCTACGCATGTCCCGTTCTGACTCTCAGGTGCACTTTTCCACTGACTGGCTCCTCCACAAGACCTTAACCATAAGGATCTGTTTTGATCTTAGCTGTCTCACTTGGTAGTCCACTATGGCTACAAGTTGCTCCTCAAATGTCAAATTCTCCTTTAGCTCTATTACCTTCGGCTGCAGTACATGAGAAGGATCTGGAATGTATTTCCTGAGCATGGAGATGTGAAATACGGGATGAACGTGAGAAAGGTTGGGTGGTAGCTCCAACCGGTAGGCAACTGCTCCAACTCTATCCGTAACCTCAAAAGGTCCGATATACCGAGGTGCCAACTTGCCCTTCTTTCCAAATCTCATGACTCCCTTCATTGGAGAAACCTTCAGGAATACATAGTCGCCTACTGCAAACTCCACATCTCTTCGTCTGGGGTCTGCATAACTCTTCTGCCTACTGAAAGCTGTTTTCAATCGTTCCCTGATTAAAGGAACTACCTCTGAAGTGTATTGCACTAGGTTTACATCATGCACCTTCGCTTCTCTCATTTCCGTCCAACACAGAGGAGACCTACACTTTCTTCCATATAGTGCCTCATAGGGTGCCATCCCTATCTTTGGAATAATGCTTGTTGTTGTAGGCAAACTCCACCAAAGCTAGCTGATCATCCCATTGACCTCCAAAATCCAAAACACTCATGCGAAGCATGTCTTCCAGTGTTTGGATTGTCCTTCAATTTGTGCATGCATGCGAGGTGGAAGGCCGTACTGAAGTTCAACTGTGTGCCAAGTGCCTCCTGCAACTTTCTCCAAAATCGAGAAGTGAACTGGGGCCCTCTGTCAGATATTATGGAAGCTGGAACTCTATGCAATCCGACTATTTCTCGAATGTAGAGTCGGGCGTACTGTGCCACCGAATACGTAGTCTTCACAGGCAAAAAGTGAGCTGATTTGGTCAGACGGTCCACAATTACCCATATCGAATCATATCCTCGCGTGGTACGAGGCAACCCGATCCACAAAATCCATAGTGATCATTTCCCACTTCCATTCTGGGATAGGGAGCTCTTGCAGCTTCCCTGACGGTCTCTGGTGTTCAAACTTCACCTTCTGACAAGTCAAGCACTTGGACACAAAGTCTGCTATGTCTCTCTTCATGCTATTCCACCAGTAGCTATCTTTCACATCATGGTACATCTTGGTGGAACACAGGTGGACACATGCAGATGTATAGTGTGCCTCTTGCATGATTTCATTTCTGAGATTGTCCACATCGGGCACACATATCCTTGAACCTTGCACTAGGGCGCCATCATTGGCAAATCCAAAGTCACCACCTTCACCTTGCTGTACTATTTCTATGATCTTCATCAATTGTTGGTCTCTGTGCTGGGAAACTCTAACTCTGTCTCTCAAGTCTGGCCTCACCGAAAAATGAGCCGAGAATACCCCTCATCTGAAAGATCTAGGATTAAACCTTGATCCATCAACTCATGTACCTCCTGAATTAACGGTCTCTTCTCTGCTGAAATGTGCGCTAAACTGCCAGAAGATTTTCTGCTCAAAGCATCTGCTACTCCATTGGCTTTCCCAGGGTGGTACTGGATGGTGCAATCATAGTCTTTCAGAAGCTCCATCCATCTCCTCTGTCTCAAGTTTAAATCCCTCTGTTGGAAGATGTACTTCAAACTCTTGTGGTCGGTGTATATCTCGCACACTTCACCATACAGGTAGTGTCTCCAGATTTTTAGTGCAAAGACTATAGCCGCCATTTCCAAATCATGGGTGGGGTAGTTCTGCTCATGCCTTTTCAGCTGTCTTGAAGCATAAGCCACTACTTTTCCCCTCTGCATCAAAACACACCCTAGGCCAACTCTGGAGGCGTCACAATACACGGTGTATCCTTCACCACTCATAGGTAGTGTCAACACAGGGGCGGTGGTTAGACACTCCTTAAGCGTCTGGAAAATCTTCTCACAGTCATCTGTCCAAATGAATGGAACGTTCTTCCGAGTCAACTTAGTTAGGGGAGCCGTTATCCTGGAGAAATCTTGCACAAAACGCCTATAGTAGCCAGCTAGACCCAGAAAATTTCGCACCTCAGTGACTGTTGTAGGCCTAAGCCAATCAGTTACAACTTCAATTTTCTTGGGATCCACTTGAATGCCGTCACTAGAAACCACGTGTCCCAAGAATGAGATGCTTTCTAGCCAAAATTCACATTTTGAAAATTTGGCATATAGCTGGTGCTCCCTCAAAGTCTGCAACACCATTCTCAAGTGCCACACGTGTTCTTCCTCGGTCCGAGAGTATACCAAAATGTCATATATGAATACGATGACAAAACGGTCCAAAAATGGCTTGAACACCCTGTTCATCAAGTCCATAAAGGCTGCTGGTGCATTAGTGAGTCCAAAAGACATCACCAAGGACTCATAATGACCATATCTTGTCCTGAATGCCGTTTTGGACATGTCATCATTCCTGATTCTCAACTGATGGTAGCCTGATCGCAGGTCTATCTTGGAAAAGAATCTAGCCCCTTGAAGCTGATCAAACAGATCATCGATCCGAGGAAGTGGATACTTGTTCTTCACAGTCACCTTGTTCAGCTGTCTATAATCAATACACAACCTCAATGACCCATCCTTCTTTCTCACGAATAGAACAGGAGCACCTCAGGGTGAAGTGCTCGGACGTATGAAACCTTTGTCCAACAGCTCCTGTAGTTGCTCCTTTAACTCTTTTAATTCTGCTGGGGCCATCCTGTAAGGTGGCATGGATATGGGGTTTGTACCCGGAACAACATCAATGCAGAACTCTATTCTCCTTTCTGGTGGCAACCCTGGAAACTCTTCAGGGAAGACATCCATGAATTCTCTGACAACAGGAACATTTTCCATGTTGACACCTTCTACAGAGGTACCTCTCACCAATGCCAAATACCCTTGACATCCACGCCTCAACATTTTTCTAGCACTAATTGCTGACACCAAGTTATATGGAGCCACGCTCCTGTCACCATCAAAGCTAAACTCTTCCACACCAGGTATGTGGAAATGCACCTTTTTGTTCCTACAGTCTAAAGTGGCATAATGAGTTGCCAACCAGTCCATTCCCAAAATTACATCAAAATCAATCACTGGTAGAGGAACTAAGTCTGCTGGGAGGATCTTTCCATCCACCACTACTGGGCTACCCGGAAAAACCATATCTACATCTATGTTGTCACTAAGTGGGGTAGCTACCGACAAAGGACATTCTAAGGTTGTAGGGTTTCTACCCAACCTCATGGCAAACACAGGGGAGACAAATGAGTGCGTAGCACCCGGATCTATTAAAACACGAGCCTCATAGGAACAGACCAGAAGAATACACTTACAACCGCATTGAAGCTTGAGCATCTGGTGGGTCGGGGTGAAAACCCGAGCTTGACCCCTACCCCGAGTGGCGAACCACGATCACGACTTCTACCTCCGATCCGCCTCCAAATCCACGTCCCCCTTGTCCTCGGCCTGTTGGCCATCGAATCGCTTGACATGCTGGAAGCACCCGGATACAACTGGCGAGGAACATTTGCAACAGAACCCTGTGACCCCATCTGTGGCTCACTGAACACGGGGCATTCCCTAGCAAAGTGACCTGGTTGGCCACACCTGAAGCATACTCCTGAACCCATCAAACAAGGTCCTGAATGTCCTCTTCCACACTGTGCACAAGGTGCTAAGGAAGATCCTGAACCAGACCCAGAACTGCTGTACCCCGAACTGTGACCACTGCTGGATCTGTACCCTGGTCTGAACCCTCGGGATTTGTGTCTAAAACCACTCCTCTTATTTCTGCTTCTTCCTCTGTAAGTAGTTTGGCCACCACTATCCGTAGTACCCATGTGGGGAACACCTGAAGAACCCTCTGCTCTGTTTTTCTTTGCTCTTCCGCTGTCATCCGCAGCATAGCTAATCTCTATCTGTCTGGCTCGATCAACTACCACATCAAACGACTGATCAGACATCATGGCCAGGTTTGCATACCTCCTGTCAAGTCCCTTTAGGAATCTTTTCACCTTCATAGTCTCTGTAGATACTGCTGTGGGGGCATACCTGCTCAGTTCCAGAAATTCTATAGCATACTCATCTACAGACCTGCCATTCTGTCTTAAGGCCTCAAAGGCCCACTGCTTTTGATCCCTGAAGCTTTCTGGTACAAACCGGTTGATGAACATTTCCACAAACTGAGTCCACGACAAACCCTCCATCCGAGGTAATATGTAGTCATTCATCTATTGTCTAGGCATAGGCCCCATGACATGCTGCATACACTCTATAAGTCTTCTATCAGTCAACTGCAATTCTGTTCCTGCACATGCGAGAATCCAAAACCGATATGCATCGTCTGACACATCATAAGTACCAGGCATTAACTTCTTGAAATTGATGATCTGTTTATAAGGTTCCCCTCTAGGTGCGGTGGACTGCTGCTGCTGTGGAGGGTGGACCATATACTGCGCCATCATATCAATAGTCCTCTGCAAACCAGCTAGAGTAGCTGCCATGGGGTCCATGGGACCCTGTGCCATGAAAGACTGATCCTGAACTGTTGGCAGCTGCTCTTCTACTTGAGCAGCTCTAGGCCTCCTACCCCGCCTCCTCGGGGCAGGTGCCTCATCTTGTGCTGACACCTCGTCAGGCACATGCAGTTACAGTGCGATGGCGGCTCTCACCTTCTACGCATTTTCCTGAAATTCAGCAGCATTAGCCCACAAAATTCAAAATTACTCATTACACAGCTCTATAGACTCATATTTACACACAATATATGAAGCAGAAACTAGAAGCAAAGATGACAATGCAAGACGAATGTGGATCCTATTTTTCCGTATGTGACTCCTAGTAGACTTTTCCCAACACTTTAGATGAACATTCCCTAAGAATCTGGAGCCTAAGCTCTGATAGCACATTTGTCACGACCCAACCTATGGGCCGGACTGGCACTAGGACCTGGGCCAGCCTAAAGCCCCCGAGGCCCGTAGTAAGCCTAACTATTCACTTAACCCAACTCTAAGGCCCATTTGGGCCCAATTTCAAGAAATCAACCGGACAGAGTCCGGCCATAAAATGGACCTACCAACGGGGAGTTTTGACTCACCCGACCTGTAAACACAATAAATACTCAATTGCGGAGCTCAGCTCACCCTCCATATACTCATCAGCATAAAAATAAATGGGAGCTCAGCTCCCTCATCCAATCCATCAAACATACATAGGATATTAAGTTTATAGGTCCAAAATAACAATTTAGTTTACAGACCCAAATCAGATCAACATTTCTAACACATGCGGAAATTCTAGGAGTAAATAAAATTACACAGATATTGATAAACAACCTGCGAAGGAGAAAAGCAGGTTAACCGCAATAAAATCCTCCTGTAGCCTGAAAAATATTGAACAGGAGTGAGTGTGACACCCCTTACCCGTGTACAGTATACCCGAGTAAGTAATGCCACACGGTGTACTGGCACACTCTAATATACCTTAATTGATTTGTATCATGCTTTTGAATATAATTTGTGAAATATAATTTATTTTAAGCCATTTACCGAAATTATTACTTATTTGAGGTTCCAAAAATTTTAAAGAAAATCCGGCAGAGTACCGGCTAAAAATGGAGAAAACAGTTCTTCGGAACCTGTTAAAACACTTCCAAATAATTTTCCAAACAATCTCAACTTCAATTCATCAACAAAGTCTCAATATCAAGATCTCAATAATTTTCAATTTCAGTTCTCAACACCTTTTTCATTTTTCAACATCCATTTCTCATAATATTCATATACAAACAATAAATAAAGGCTCAAATTTTGCATTCATAACCATAACTTTCATTATTTACATGAACATCAAAATACTATTCATAGATCCAAATACATATGAGAAGATAAAAATTTAGTTACAAAATATCAAAATGACGCCTAGTGCCCTACCAATGCAGTGCAGGTAGTGAGGTGACACGGACAACGTGCGAGTGCGGGATGAACTCACCCAGTCTGCGGTCTACTGGGCTCACGATCTGTATCTCCAGAACCTACGCGTGGCAAAAGCAACGCGCTAAGCAATAATGCTTAGTGGTGCAATAATAAAATAAAAAAAATAGCAAGAAAATAAATATGTAGTGAATGTATATGTTTCCTTTGTTTGAATTTGTATATTATTAACTTTGTCCACTTTCATTCATTTGGTTGCCCAAGTAACCTACACTAGACGACTGGACTGGATAAACGGGTAAGGGGTGTCACATTTAGTGGTATCAGAGCACGGTTTAGGCATTTCTGGTCCTAGATTGAGTCCATACCATGCATTGCATTTGTAAGAGTCGAGGTGACACTAATGCAGATCTGTTTGTCTTTCTTATTTTGAATAGGATATAGACCCTTCATCTCAGAGAGCAGTCGAGGAGGAAGTGGAGAGTCATGCTCCACCTGCAGCAGCTGAGACTGGGGGTAGGGGAGAACCTACTCCGCCCGACTCAAGCGAGCACCTCGGCCTCCACGAGCCATGTCTTTAGACAAATGGCGAGCAATGCCAAACACTACCACCACCACGGCTCCACAGTAAATCACACTGGAAAGGCTAAGAAAGTTTGGGGCGGTGGATTTCTTCGAAGAGAGAAGATGACTCATTGCGGTAGAATTGGTTGAGCAGAGCAGGCGAGTCTTAAAATAACTCCACCGCACCCGAGCAAAATCTAGAAGGCTGCAGATCCTTGTTGCAAGACGATGCCTACGAATGGTGGGACAACGTGTCCGGTGAAGTGCAGCGAAGTCAGAACTTGGGACTTCTTTCTCTCCAAGTTCAAGAAGAAATATGTAGTCTTGTATACGGAAGAGAGAAGAAGAGAGTTTATTAACCCGAGGCGAGACAGTTATCGGTGGCGAATATGAGAAGGAATTTGTTCGATTAAGCCGCTACGGAAGGAGATAGTCCCTAATGAAGCTGAAAGATGTAAGAGATTTGAAGAGGGACTAAATGACAACATCAAGATCCAGCTCACTGCCTTGGGAATCACATAATTTAGCAAGTTAGTGGAAGCTGCAATAAGGGTTGAAAAAGTAAGAATAAGTGAGCAGACCAGAAGGGAGAGACTGCAGAAGAGGGGCCCGGGTCAGTCTAGCTCATCTCTGCACACAGGAAGAAGTTCGAGAGGTCCACCGCACGGGGTTCGGAGTTAGCCACATGGTCGTGGTCGGTCTCGGGGCCTGTGCCACGATTCACTCCTAGGAAAGGTCGGTCCACACCATCGGTGGGCGGCTCTCCGAGGATGGGGTTCAGGGACCACCCAACATCTTACGCATGTCCACACCATGCGAAATGGCACAAGGGAGAGTGTTGGAGAAATCGGTGCCTGTTTAAGATGTGGGTCGCAGAGCATCGGTGAGAAACGCCCACGTAGAACTACTATAGCTACTCCAACACAAGCGAGACAGACTGCTCTGCCCGCAAAGAGGTAGAAAATCTAGCAAATCGGCGCATAGGACCATCACAGAGGCTCGCATCGAGCGGCAGAGAGGCGACGGTGAGACCACCAGCAAGGGCTTATGCTATTAGAGCTCGGGAGGAGCAAGATGCCGGATGTCATCGAGTGCGTTCTTCCTCTACACTACACCTGTGCATGCATTGGTGGATCCAGGATCCACTCATTCATACATCTGCATCAACCTACCCGTAGAAAGGGGGATACTAGTAGGGGAGAGTGACCAAGACATTCTGGTCACTAATCCATTAGGTCACAGTGTGGTAGTGAACAAAGTATACAAGGGTTGCCTGTTAAAGATTCAAGGGTATGAATTCTTGGCAGACTTGATTGAGTTGCCCTTCCATGAGTTTGACGTGATTTTGGGAATGGACTGGTTGTCACGTCATCAGGCAATAGTTGATTGCAAATTGAAGAGAATTTCTTTGAAAACTCCTGAGGGTAATGAAATTACAGTTGTGGGGGAAAGGACAGATTTCTTGTCCAATGTCATCTCAGCCACAGTTGCAAGAAGAATGATGAGAAAAGGCTATGAAGCCTACCTAGCACATGTGGTGGATGCTAGGCAGGCTAAGCCAAACTTGAGTAACATACCCACAGTAAGAGACTTCCCAGAGGTATTTCCTGAAGAGTTGCCTGGTTTTCCGCCAGAAAGGGAAGTCGAATTTGCTATTGAGACACTGCAGATGCAGACCCATTTCCATTGCTCCTTATAGGATGGCACCCACGGAATTGAGGAGTTGAAAACTCGGTTGCAAGGATTCTTTGGATAAGGGGTTTATACGCCCAGATGTGTCACCATGGGAAGCTCAGTCTTTGTTTGTGAAGAAGAAGGATGGGACTTTGAGGCTTTGCATTGATTACCGGCAGTTGAATAAAGTGACTGTGAAGAACAAATATCCGTTGCCTAGAATTGATGATCTGTTTGATCAGCTGAAGGGAGCAGGAGTATTTTCTAAGATTGATCTCAGATCAGGGTATCATCAGTTGAGGGTGAAGGATGTAGATGTGCCCAAGACTGCATTCAGGACCCGATATGGGCATTATGAGTTTCTGGTGATGCCCTTTGGCCTAACAAATGCACCAGCAGCATTCATGGACCTTATGAACCGTATCTTCCATCCATACCTAGATCGGTTCGTAGTGGTCTTTATTGATGATATTTTGGTGTATTCTAAGACCAGGGAAGAACATGATGAGCATTTGAGGATTGTTCTGCAAACCCTGAGAGAAAAGGAGTTGTATGCTAAGTTGTTCAAATGTGACTTTTGGCTGAATGAGATAGCATTCCTTGGACACATAGTGTCAGCTGATGCGATTAGGGTGGATCCCAATAAAATAGAAGCAGTGATGGAATGGAAGCCTCCCAGAAATACAACTGAGGTCAGAAGCTTCTTGGGGCTAGCTGGGTATTACAGGAGATTTGTGAAGGGATTTTCCTTAATAGCTGCTCCAATGACCAAGTTGTTACACAAGAATATCAAATTTGACTGGAATGACAAGTGTCAGACCAGTTTTGAGAAGTTGAAGGCTATGTTGACAGAGGCACCAGTGTTAACACAGCCGGTGTCAGGAAAGGACTTCGTGGTCTACAGTGATGCCTCACATAATGGGTTAGGGTGTGTATTGATGCAAGAGGGGAAGGTGGTCGCCTATGCTTCCAGCAATAAGGCCACATGAACAAAATTACCCTACCCATGATCTAGAGCTTGCAGCAATTATCTTCGCACTGAAGATATGGAGGCATTACTTGTATGGTGAAAAGTGTTACATTTACACGGACCACAAAAGCCTAAAACACTTGCCAACCCAGAAAGAGCTCAACCTTAGACAGAGGCGATGGATTGAGTTCCTGAAGGATTATGATTGTGTAATTGACTACCATCCTGGGAAGGCAAATGTAGTTGCTGATGCTTTGAGCAGAAAATCCATGACAGCTTTGAGATCATTGAATGCCCGTCTATCCTTGGTTCCGGATGGAGCTATTTTGGCCGAGTTGCAAGTGAGGCCAAACACTCTGACAGATTTTAGATGGGCAAAAGCGGATGAAAAGTTAATGGCTATTATGAGCAAAATCTCGGAGGAAAAGCAAGCGACTATGAGGTGAAGGCGGATGGGTGTACGTATTACAAAGGAAGGCGTGTGTACCGGATGATGGGAATTAAAGGCGATATTCTAAAAGAGGCACACACTAGTGTATATGCTATGCACCGGGAAGTACAAAGATGTATCATGATCTGAAGCTTGATATTGGTGGCACAGTATGAAGAAGGACATAGCCGACTATGTGACTAAATGCTTGACATGTCGGCAAGTCAAGGCGAACATCAAGTTCCATCGGGTTTGCTACTGACCCATACGCATACCGAATGGAAATGGGATCGGTCACCATGGATTTTATAAGTGGTCTACCTCTTACCGGAAGAAACATGATGCGAGATGGGTGATAGTGGGCCAGTTGACGAAGTCGGTACACTTCTGCCGATTAGGGTGACTACTCCTTTGGAGAAGTTAGCGAGTGTATATCGTGAGATAGTTAGGCGCATGGAATTCCACTTTCCATCATATCGATCGAGACCCAAGATTTACATCGAGATTTTGGAAGAAGTTGTATGAATCCTTGGGTACACAACTCCACTTCAGCACAACCTTCCATCCTCAGACGGATGGGCAATCAGAAAGAGTAATCCAGGTAAACAATTAAACTAATGAAATTGATACAAATATTGAATTAAAATGATAATAATAACGTGAAGTATATGTCGAGTCCTTGAGGATATCTTTGAGGAGTTATGTCATTGAGTTTGAGGAAGTTGGGATAGATACCTCCCATCGCGTAATTTGCATACAACAATAGCTATCAAGCTAGCATCCAAATGGCCGTATGAAGCATTATATGGGAGAAAATGTAGAACTCAGGTGTCTTTGGGTGAATTGGGCGAAGACAAACGGTAGGGCGGACACAGTGAAATAGGCGAGGAGAAAGTGAAACTAATCAAAGCCAACTTGAAGGTTGCCTCGCATGCATGTAAATCTTATGCCGACCTGAAGAGAAAAGAAATAGAATATGTGGTTGGCGACAAAGTGTTCCTCAAGGTGTCACCGTGGAAGAAGGTATTGAGGTTTGGAAGAAAAGGTAAGTTGAGCCCTAGGTTTATTGGCCCATATGAAGTCATTGAACGTGTGGGACCAGTAGCCTACAGGCTAGCTTTACCACCAGAGCTGGACAAGATCCACAATGTGTTTCACGTATCCATGCTTAGAAGATACCGCTCAGACCCTTCACATGTCATCTCCAGAGAAGAAATTAAAATACAACCGGATTTGACATATGAAGAAGAACCTCTACGGATCCTGGCTCGGGAAGTAAAAGAGTTGAGGAACAAGCAGATTCCACTGGTGAAAGTGCTTTGGAGGCACCACAACACCGAGGAGGCAACTTGGGAAAGTGAAGAAACGATGAGGCAACAGTTCCCTCAACTGTTTGCATTAGGTAAATTTTGAGGACGAAATTTAAATTAGAGGGGAAGAGTTGTAACACCCTCCCTGTAGCAATTCCGTACATTCTACTGTTCCAATGACCGGTGTCGGTCCGGACAGCTAGAACGTCCGGAAAAATATTTAAACTAAAGTGAGGAACCATAATTAACTCAAATATTGATAAGAAAATTTTAGTAAAAATTTTAGAAATAAAATACAAACAAGTTAAACGAGCCGGTGCCCTAGCGATGGGTAACCAGAGGGAAGTTGCGGTTCTCGCAACGAGGAGCCCTAGACCCGGGAAAAAATTCATAAAATAATTTTTGGGACTCCAGAGAAGGGTTATTGAGGTTCCCATGGCATTAGAATGCCAAAAAAATACCTAGAAAAATTTTTCAATCGGTACAGACAATTTTGGCCCGTTGAGCCAAACGGAGGGCATTTTGGTCATTTTGCCTTCAGAGGTAATTTTTGGCCAACTTGTCCAGCTAAGTAAATAATTAAAATGACATAAAATATGAATTAATGTTGATGAAAAATTAATTTGAAGTGAGTAGTGACGAAAAGAAAGGAAAAATAAAAAAAAGGCTCATTTATGACATCTTGATGATGTCATTTACAAGCTATAGCCAATTACAATTAAACAAACCATTAACCAACAAATAAAAGAGATAAATAAGACCAAATAAAAACCAAAGGAAACAAAAAACGTGAGCAGCCTTCTTCCTCCAAAAAAATCAGCCATTTCCTTTGCCTTGCCCAACCTCCATTGACAACTTCAAGCAAGCTCACTTTCTTACTTTGTTTCACCACAAAACCCTAACCTCTCTTCATTAAAATTTTACCCCACACCTTAAACAACCTTTTGGCAGCCTAGAAAGTGAAGGAAAGTGAAGTTTTGAGTTGGGAAAAATCTGCCCTATTCAAGGTTAGTGCATTAGATACTTAAAACTCTTTATTTTTATGATTTGTAACTTGAATTGAGTAAGAATTATAACTAAAATGGACAAGAATTATGTATATACATACTATGAATTTTCGGCAGCCCTTGTGAAGGAATTATTTTGATTGTTTTGATGGACTTAGAGTGAACTAGAGCTTATGTTTAAAGTGTATACATATACATATACAAAGAATGAAAGAGTTAAATAAGGAATTTGTGAAAACTCATATGGGAATTAGGGTTTTGAGAAGTGAAAAATTGACTTGGCTTAGGAAATTGTTAGAGAACATTTTAATGGTCAATTAGTGACTATTTTAGGTAAGTTGACCACAATTTGGACTGAAAAATAGTATGGCAAAGTGAAGATGTAGGCTGCCCTAGGACAGCAGCAATGGACTGAAATTTCAGTCCAATTACACAGTCATAACTTTGGCTGTGTTGGTCCAATTGGTGTTTGGCCAATTGGACATGAAACTAGGCTTAAAATGGCACATTTTTGATGAAGAAACCATGCCCAAAAGACCAAAGAAAGATGACCAAAACTTGGCCCCAATCTGGATACCCTGCAACTGATTCTGCAGAATGACCAAATGAACAGTAACTGTTCATTTGGCCATAACTCACTGTAGATATGGTCAATTGACCTGAAATTTTTACAGCAATAAGTTAAGACATAGACAAACAACTTTCATGAAGGAACCTACCCAAAATTATGGCCAGAACCTAACCCAAATGGCAGTGGCAGTCACTGTTCATGTTACTGTAGATATGGTAATTTCTACAGAATGGTAATCCGGCCAGCTGTGGTTTTTGGACCATATCTGGAGCTACAAAACTCCAAATGGAGTGATTCAAAAAAGGAAATTCAACTAGACAAAATAAGGAACAACTTTCATGTTTGTCATTTCTTCAAATTCCCACTACAACAGAGCCTAATGGAACAGTAAAGTTGGGTCTCAAAAACTGAAAATTCTGCCCTCCTAGATTTAAGTTGAGAAATGGAAATGGCAATCAATTCCAACAAGTTTTAAATACAAAATGTGGTATGTTTGGGGTGTTAAAACCAATACACCTATTTTCTATCCAAAAGTCAACATTTTTGTTGACCAATGAGGTAAATAGTGACACCAAAACTTGAAATTCACAAATTGAAGAATTTAAAAGTTTCAAATGCCCTAGTATACCTAACAATATTAGTTTGGATAGTTTGGCATGCCAATAGGGTTCAGTTAGTAGTACTGCACATGGCAATATGCCATTCTGTGATTTTATGGCTTTTAGCCATTCTGACCTTGTATTGAGCTTTGGCCTTGTGCCTGATGTTATCACAGCTTGTTAGCATTGCTGCACACACGGAGATGCATATGTGACCGATGGTGTGACGGCCCGAGGTACTTGATACCCAGTGCCAGTTTACCTGTTTATCCAGTCCAGTCATCTAGTGTAGGATACTTGGGCAACTACATGAATGAAAGTGGACAAAGTTAACGAAATGAATGGATATACAAATACAAAACAAACAAAACATGCACATGCAATACATATTTATTTTATGTTATTTCTTGTTATTTTATTATTGCACCACTAAGCATTATTGCTTAGCGCGTTGCTTTTGCCACGCGTAGGTTCTGGAGATACAGTTCGTGAGCCCAGTAGACCCAGATAGGTGAGTCCATCCTGCGATTCACGCGATGTCCGTGTCACCTCGTCACCTGCAGTGCATTGGTAGGACACTAGATGTCATTTTGTCATTTTGTAATTAAATTTTTATTTTCTCATATGTATTTGGGATTTATGTAATGTATTTTGAGGTTCGTGTAAATAATAAAGATTTATGGTTATGTATGGAAGTAATTTGAGTATTTAATTGTTGTTTATATATGAGAACCCTGAGAAAGGGATGTTTGAGAAATGAAAAGGTTGTTGAGACCTGAAATTGAAAAATTGTTGAGACTCTATTGATGAATTGAAGTTGGGATTGTTTGGGAATTATTTGGAAGTGTTTTTAACAGGTTCCGAAGAACTGTTTTCTCCATTTTTAGCCGGTACTCCGCCGAATTTTCTATAAAATTTTCGGAACCTCAAATAAATAAAAATTTTGATAAATGGCTTAAATAAAGTATATTTCATAAATTATATGCAAAAGCATGATATAAATTAATTAAGGTATATTAGAGTGTGCCGGTACACCGTGTGGCGTTACTTACTCGGGTATACTGTACATTTGGCCGACTTGTCCAGCTAAGTAAATAATTAACATGACATAAAATATGAATTAATGTTGATGAAAAATTAATTTGAAGTGAGTAGTGACGAAAAGAAAGGAAAAATAAAAAAAAAGGCTCATTTATGACATCTTGATGATGTCATTTACAAGCTATAGCCAATTACAATTAAACAAACCATTAACCAACAAATAAAAGAGATAAATAAGACCAAATAAAGACCAAAGGAAACAAAAAATGTGAGCAGCCTTCTTCCTCCCCAAAAATCAGCCATTTCCTTTGCCTTGCCCAACCTCCATTGACAACTTCAAGCAAGCTCACTTTCTTACTTTGTTTCACCACAAAACCCTAACCTCTCTTCATTAAAATTTTACCCCACACCTTAAACAACCTTTTGGCAGCCTAGAAAGTGAAGGAAAGTGAAGTTTTGAGTTGGGAAAAATCTGCCCTATTCAAGGTTAGTGCATTAGATACTTAAAACTCTTTATTTTTATGATTTGTAACTTGAATTGAGTAAGAATTGTAACTAAAATGAACAAGAATTATGTGTATACATACTATGAATTTTCGGCAGCCCTTGTGAAGGAATTATTTTGATTGTTTTGATGGACTTAGAGTGAACTAGAGCTTATGTTTAAAGTGTATACATATACATATACAAAGAATGAAAGAGTTAAATAAGGAATTTGTGAAAACTCATATGGGAATTAGGGTTTTGAGAAGTGAAAAATTGACTTGGCTTAGGAAATTGTTAGAGAACATTTTAATGGTCGATTAGTGACTATTTTAGGTAATTTGACCACAATTTGGACTGAAAAATAGTATGGCAAAGTGAAGATGTAGGCTGCCCTAGGACAGCAGCAATGGACTGAAATTTCAGTCCAATTACACAGCCATAACTTTGGCTGTGTTGGTCCAATTGGTGTTTGGCCAATTGGACATGAAACTAGGCTTAAAATGGCACATTTTTGCTGAAGAAACCATGCCCAAAAGACCAAAGAAAGAGGACCAAAACTTGGCCCCAATCCGGATACCCTGCAACTGATTCTGCAGAATGACCAAATGTAACTGTTCATTTGGCCATAACTCACTGTAGATATGGTCAATTGACCTGAAATTTTTACAACAACAAGTTAAGACATAGACAAACAACTTTCATGAAGGAAACTACCCCAAATTATGGCCAGAACCTAACCCAAATGGCAGTGGCAGTCACTGTTCATGTTACTGTAGATATGGTAATTTATGCAGAATAGTAATACGGCCAGCTGTGGTTTTTGGACCATATCTGGAGCTACAAAACTCCAAATGGAGTGATTCAAAAAAGGAAATTCAACTAGACAAAATAAGGAACAACTTTCATGTTTGCCATTTCTTCAAATTCCCACTGAAACAGGGCCCAATGGAACAGTAAAGTTGGGTCTCAAAAACTGAAATTTCTGCCCTCCTAGATTTAAGTTGAGAAATGGAAATGGCAATCAATTCCAACAAGTTTTAAATACAAAATGTGGTATGTTTGGGGTGTTAAAACCAATACACCTATTTTCTATCCAAAAGTCAACATTTTTGTTGACCAATGAGGTGAATAGTGACACCAAAACTTGAAATTCACAAATTGAAGAATTTAAAAGTTTCAAATGTCCTAGTATACCTAACAATATTGGTTTGGATAGTTTGGCATGCCAATAGGGTTCAGTTAGCAGTACTGCACATGGCAATATGCCATTCTGTGATTTTATGGCTTTTAGCCATTCTGACCTTGTATTGAGCTTTGGCCTTGTGCCTGATGTTATCACAGCTTGTTAGCCGCTCATTTGCACACACGGAGATGCATATGTGACCGATGGTGTGACGGCCCGAGGTACTTGATACCCAGTGCCAGTTTACCCGTTTATCCAGTCCAGTCATCTAGTGTAGGTTACTTGGGCAACTACATGAATGAAAGTGGACAAAGTTAACGAAATGAATGGATATACAAATACAAAACAAACAAAACATGCACATGCAATACATATTTATTTTCTGTTATTTCTTGTTATTTTATTATTGCACCACTAAGCATTATTGCTTAGCGCGTTGCTTTTGCCACGCGTAGGTTTTGGAGATACAGATCGTGAGCCCAGTAGACCGCAGACTGGGTGAGTCCATCTGGCAGTTCTGCACAGTGTCCGTGTCACCTCGTCACCTGCAGTGCATTGGTAGGACACTAGATGTCATTTTGTCATTTTGTAATTAAATTTTTATTTTCTCATATGTATTTGGGATTTATGTAATGTATTTTGAGGTTCGTGTAAATAATAAAGATTTATGGTTATGTATGGAAGTAATTTGAGTATTTAATTGTTGTTTATATATGAGAACCCTGAGAAAGGGATGTTTGAGAAATGAAAAGGTTGTTGAGACCTGAAATTGAAAAATTGTTGAGACTCTATTGATGAATTGAAGTTGGGATTGTTTGGGAATTATTTGGAAGTGTTTTTAACAGGTTCCGAAGAACTGTTTTCTCCATTTTTAGCCGGTACTTCGCCGAATTTTCTATAAAATTTTCGGAACCTCAAATAAATAAAAATTTTGATAAATGGCTTAAATAAAGTATGTTTCATAAATTATATGCAAAAGCATGATATAAATTAATTAAGGTATATTAGAGTGTGCCGGTACACCGTGTGGCGTTACTTACTCAGGTATACTGTACACGGGTAAGGGGTGTTATAGTGAGCGTTCGACTCAGAGAGTAAAATATCAATTTTAACCATAATCTCTATAACTATCTAAAACTAATGCACCCTGTAGAGTGAAATGCAACATCAATAATATTTTCACATCATAACATCAAAAAGGTAATTTGGAGCACTCATACACCCTGTAGTATCAGTCATAATATATGGGAGCTGATCCCCTATACAGCTCTCTTAAATCCAACCTGGTGCCAGCGAAGAACTCAAGCCGGACTTTCGCTTAATAAACCAAATCGAGGGTCCCAGCGAAGAACTCAAGCCGTGACTACCTCTCGAAGGATCGGGTCCTAGCGAAGAACTCAAGCCGTGACTACCCGTCCTATCCATAGTCCACACCACATCACACGCACGCCAATGCACGCACACTGCTCCAAATTACCACAACAACATCCATGGCACTTTAACAGTTATCAATGTAACATAAATACCTAGAGTTTAACTACATAAATATATGCATATAAGTGATGCATGGGCATACTTGAACATATAATAATAGTGAAATTACAATTAAAATTAATATTTTACTCACAGACTTGACAACGGTTACTGTGGCGGCTGGGCGAAGGAAGAAGGCTGTCCCGGCTCACCTGACAATTACATTACAAATATTTAAAACAAATGACTCAATACAATCAAGAAAAGACCAAATACGTCCTAAGTCGTGCCGAAAATCCGACAGAGTCTCCCCTTTACCTAGGACCTACCCAACCTGCAAAATGGCTCAAACCACACTTTTATATTCACAATCCATATTTTCACAACTCAAGCACATCACACAGCCCCTCCTGGACCCATCAAATCAGTCACCCATCACAATATGTAAAATTTCAATTTAGTCCTTATAATTGATAATTTTTGCAAAAACTACCCAAACAAGCTCTAAAAATTCTAAAACTTTGCCCCGCGGTCCTTAGCAATATTACTAGGCTATTGCAAAAAGAATCATAATTTTCTGAGCTACCACGAATATTTTATGGATTTTTAATCCTATTTAAGCACTAGAAAATTACGAAAAAGCAAGGTTCGGGTTTACCTTTGCCGATTCCGACTTGAGGGCCTTTTCGGGACGTCTGACAATGGGGGGGGTAGCCAAAGCCTTGGTCCAATTCGGAGACTTTTCCGGTAACGGGTATGTCTGGCCCGAAATTTACAGACCCGGTCAACTGTCGAATTTCCGTGAATTGAGGATACCTACATGAAGCCCACAACATGGGGGTTAGTACATAAATTTTTCAGAATTTTCTAAGCTCATTTAATGCTCGAAAGACAACTGCGGTTCGTGGGACCCAGAAAAAGCGGTGTCGGAAAAATTTGAAATTTATGTCGCCGCTGACTCTCGGCAGTGGAGCGCTCTGGTGCTCTCGGTTTTCTCGTGGGATTCACGGTTTGCGAGAAATCTAGCCCGAAATTCAAAATGGGCTAAAACTTCCCGGGCAAAAATTGGACAAACCGCTCGATGGATTTCGGTGTTCTTGGTGTCTATGGAAAGCTCTCGACGAGTAGATGATTTTAGACACAAGACCCGGTCCAATTGGTGGCCGGATCGGTCGGATTTTGGCCGGGAAGCAGAGGAGTCGCGCGCGCTACGCATTGTTTCTGGGGCCGTTTTCCGGCGTTCCAGGCGGCGGCCGGCCGTGGGGGAGGGCTGAGGCGGCGCGCCGGTGAGGTGGGAAGGCAGGGGAGGTGGCGGCGCGGCAAGGGGAGGAGGGAGGAGAGAGAAAAGAGAGAGAGAAGGGGAGGAGGTCGGGACGCGCTGAAGAAAAGAGAAGAAGAAAAAGGAGTCGGTCCGATTCGACCGGTCCGATTCGACCGGTCCGATCCGGTCCGGTTCGATTCGGCCGATTCGATTTGGAATACAAAATTTTGAATTTTTACTCTGTCTCGGGACAGAAAATGAGGTCCAAAAATTTCGAAAAATTTCCAGAAAACTCAGAAAAATATGTATACTCCAAATATATTTTTAGTTTTGCCACGTGGTCTTTAAATTAATTTTTAAAAATCATCAAAGTTTATATTTTTGGAAAATCGAACCCGATTTTTAAAATCCGAAAAATCTCAAAAAAATTCCTAAAATTTAAATAAAATTAAAATACCAAAAATGCTCATAAAATAATAAAATTTAAAATTTTGGGGTGTTACATTCTTTCCCCCTTACGGAAAATTCGTCCTCGAATTTTACACAAGGCAGAATAAATTACATGATTATACATTGAACAGATAAGGGTACTTGCTACGCATGTCCCGTTCTGACTCTCAGGTGCACTCTTCCACTGACTGGCTCCTCCACAAGACCTTAACCATAGGGATCTGTTTTGATCTTAGCTGTCTCACTTGGTACTCCACTATGGCTACAGGTTGCTCCTCAAATATCAAATTCTCCTTTAGCTCTATTACCTCCAGCTGCAGTACATGAGAAGGATCTGGAATGTATTTCCTGAGCATGGAGATGTGAAATACGGGATGAACGTGAGAAAGGTTGGGTGGTAGCTCCAACCGGTAGGCAACTGCTCCAACTCTATCCGTAACCTCAAAAGGTCCGATATACCGAGGTGCCAACTTGCCCTTCTTTCCAAATCTCATGACTCCCTTCATTGGAGAAACCTTCAGGAATACATAGTCGCCTACTGCAAACTCCACATCCCTTCGTCTGGGGTCTGCATAACTCTTCTGCCTACTGAAAGCTGTTTTCAATCGTTCCCTGATTAAAGGAACTACCTCTGAAGTGTATTGCACTAGGTCTACATCATGCACCTTCGCTTCTCCCATTTCCGTCCAACACAGAGGAGACCTACACTTTCTTCCATATAGTGCCTCATAGGGTGCCATCCCTATGCTGGAATGGTAACTGTTGTTGTAGGCAAACTCCACCAAAGCTAGCTGATCATCCCATTGACCTCCAAAATCCAAAACACTCATGCGAAGCATGTCTTCCAGTGTTTGGATTGTCCTTCAATTTGTGCGTGCATGCGAGGGTGGAAGGCCGTACTGAAGTTCAACTGTGTGCCAAGTGCCTCCTGCAACTTTCTCCAAAATCGAGAAGTGAACTGGGGCCCTCTGTCAGATATTATGGAAGCTGGAACTCCATGCAATCCGACTATTTCTCGAATGTAGAGTCGGGCGTACTGTGCCACCGAATACGTAGTCTTCACAGGCAAAAAGTGAGCTGATTTGGTCAGACGGTCCACAATTACCCATATCGAATCATATCCTCGCGTGGTACAAGGCAACCCAGTCACAAAATCCATAGTGATCATTTCCCACTTCCATTCTGGGATAGGGAGCTCTTGCAGCTTCCCTGACTGTCTCTGGTGTTCAAACTTCACCTTCTGACAAGTCAAGCACTTGGACACAAAGTCTGCTATGTCTCTCTTCATGCCATTCCACCAGTAGCTATCTTTCACATCATGGTACATCTTGGTGGAACCTGGGTGGACACTGTACAGTGTATAGTGTGCCTCTTGCATGATTTCATTTCTGAGATTGTCCACATCGGGCACACATATCCTTGAACCTTGCACTAGGGCGCCATCATTGGCAAATCCAAAGTCACCACCTTCACCTTGCTGTACTCTTTCTATGATCTTCATCAATTGTTGGTCTCTGTGCTGGGAAACTCTAACTCTGTCTCTCAAGTCTGGCCTCACTGAAAAATGAGCCAGCAATACCCCCTCATCTGAAAGATCTAGGATTAAACCTTGATCCATCAACTCATGTACCTCCTGAATTAACGGTCTCTTCTCTGCTGAAATGTGCGCTAAACTGCCAGAAGATTTTCTGCTCAAAGCATCTGCTACTCCATTGGCTTTCCTAGGGTGGTACTGGATGGTGCAATCATAGTCTTTCAGAAGCTCCATCCATCTCCTCTGTCTCAAGTTTAAATCCCTCTGTTGGAAGATGTACTTCAAACTCTTGTGGTCGGTGTATATCTCGCACACTTCACCATACAGGTAGTGTCTCCAGATTTTTAGTGCAAAGACTACAGCCGCCATTTCCAAATCATGGGTGGGGTAGTTCTGCTCATGCCTTTTCAGCTGTCTTGAAGCATAAGCCACTACTTTTCCCCTCTGCATCAAAACACACCCTAGGCCAACTCTGGAGGCGTCACAATACACGGTGTATCCTTCACCACTCATAGGTAGTGTCAACACAGGGGCGGTGGTTAGACACTCCTTAAGCGTCTGGAAAATCTTCTCACAGTCATCTGTCCAAATGAATGGAACGTTCTTCCGAGTCAACTTAGTTAGGGGAGCCGTTATCCTGGAGAAATCTTGCACAAAACGCCTATAGTAGCCAGCTAGACCCAGAAAATTTCGCACCTCAGTGACTGTTGTAGGCCTAAGCCAATCAGTTACAGCTTCAATTTTCTTGGGATCCACTTGAATGCCGTCACTAGAAACCACGTGTCCCAAGAATGAGATGCTTTCTAGCCAAAATTCACATTTTGAAAATTTGGCATATAGCTGGTGCTCCCTCAAAGTCTGCAACACCATTCTCAAGTGCCACACGTGTTCTTCCTCGGTCCGAGAGTATACCAAAATGTCATCTATGAATACGATGACAAAACGGTCCAAAAATGGCTTGAACACCCTGTTCATCAAGTCCATGAAGGCTGCTGGTGCATTAGTGAGTCCAAAAGACATCACCAAGAACTCATAATGACCATATCTTGTCCTGAATGCCGTTTTGGACACGTCATCATTCCTGATTCTCAACTGATGGTAGCCTAATAGCAGGTCTATCTTGGAAAAGAATCTAGCCCCTTGAAGCTGATCAAACAGATCGTCGATCCGAGGAAGTGGATACTTGTTCTTCACAGTCACCTTGTTCAGCTGTCTATAATCAATACACAACCTCAATGACCCATCCTTCTTTCTCACGAATAGAACAGGAGCACCTCAGGGTGATGTGCTCGGACGTATGAAACCTTTGTCCAACAGCTCCTGTAGTTGCTCCTTTAACTCTTTTAATTCTGCTGGGGCCATCCTGTAAGGTGGCATGGATATGGGGTTTGTACCCGGAACAACATCAATGCAGAACTCTATTCTCCTTTCTGGTGGCAACCCTGGAAACTCTTCAGGGAAGACATCCATGAATTCTCTGACAACAGGAACATTTTCCATGTTGACACCTTCTATAGAGGTACCTCTCACCAATGCCAAATACCCTTGACATCCACGCCTCAACATTTTTCTAGCACTAATTGCTGACACCAAGTTATATGGAGCCACGCTCCTGTCACCATCAAAGCTAAACTCTTCCACACCAGGTATGTGGAAATGCACCTTTTTGTTCCTACAGTCTAAAGTGGCATAATGAGTTGCCAACCAGTCCATTCCCAAAATTACATCAAAATCAATCACTGGTAGAGGAACCAAGTCTGCTGGGAGGATCTTTCCATCCACCACTACTGGGCTACCCGGAAAAACCATATCTACATCTATGTTGTTACTAAGTGGGGTAGCTACTGACAAAGGACATTCTAAGGTTGTAGGGTTTCTACCCAACCTCATGGCAAACACAGGGGAGACAAATGAGTGCGTAGCACCCGGATCTATTAAAACACGAGCCTCATAGGAACAGACGGAAGAATACACCGCCTGGCGCATTCAAAGCTTCGCATCTGGTGGGTCGGGGTGAAAACCCGAGCTTGACCCCTACTGAGTGGCGTAACCACGATCGACTTCTACCTCGATCCGCCTCCAAATCCACGTCCCCCTTGTCCTCGGCTCTGTTGGCCATCGAATCGATCGCCATCTTTGGAAGCACCGGATACAATCGCGAGCAACATTTGCAATGAGAACCTGTGACCCCATATGTGGCTCATCAACACGGGCATTCCCTAGCAAAGTGACCAGTTGGCCACACTTGAAGCATACTCCTGAACCCATCAAACAAGGTCCTGAATGTCCTCTTCCACACTGTGCACAAGGTGCTAAGGAAGATCTGAACTGCACCAGGCTGCTGTACCGAATCGTGACCACTGCTGGATCTGCCTGCAGTGCGAACCCTGGATTTGTGTCTAAAACCACTCCTCTTATTTACGCTTCTTCCTCTGTAAGTAGTTTGGCCACCACTATCCGTAGTACCCATGTGGGAACACACCGAAAAACCCTATGCTCTGTTTTCTTTGCTCTTCCATTGTCATCCATGACATAGCTAATCTCTATCTGTCTGGCTCGATCAACTACCACATCAAATGACTGATCAGACATCATGGCCAGGTTTGCATACCTCCTGTCAAGTCCCTTTAGGAATCTTTTCACCTTCATAGTCTCTGTAGATACTACTGTGGGGGCATACCTGCTCAGTTCCAGAAATTCTATAGCATACTCATCTACAGACCTGCCATTCTGTCTTAAGGCCTCAAAGGCCCACTGCTTTTGATCCCTGAAGCTTTCTGGTACAAACCGGTTGATGAACATTTCCACAAACTGAGTCCACGACAAACCCTCCATCCGAGGTAATATGTAGTCATTCATCTATTGTCTAGGCATAGGCCCCATGACATGCTGCATACACTCTATAAGTCTTCTATCAGTCAACTGCAATTATGTTCCTGCCTGTCTGCAGGAATCCAAAAACCAATATACATCGTCTGACACATCATAAGTACCAGGTATTAACTTCTTGAAATTGATGATCTATTTATAAGGTTCCCTTCTAGGTGCGGTGGACTGCTGCTGCTGTGGAGGGTGGACCATATACTGCGCCATCATATCAATAGTCCTCTGCAAACCAGCTAGAGTAGCTGCCATGGGGTCCATGGGACCCTGTGCCATGAAAGACTGATCCTGAACTGTTGGCAGCTGCTCTTCTACTTGAGCAGCTCTAGGCCTCCTACCCCGCCTCCTCGGGGCAGGCGCCTCACCTTGTGCTGACACCTCGTCAGGCACATCTGGTTCTGGTGCAGTGGCAGCTCTCCTGATTCTATGCATTTTCCTGAAATTCAGCAGCATTAGCCCACAAAATTCAAAATTACTCATTACACAGCTCTATAGACTCATATTTACACACAATATATGAAGCAGAAACTAGAAGCAAAGATGACAATGCAAGACGAATGTGGACCCTATTTTTCCGTATGTGACTCCTAGTAGACTCTTCCCAACACTTTAGATGAACATTCCCTAAGAATCTGGAGCCTAAGCTCTGATACCACATTTGTCACGACCCAACCTATGAGCCGTACCGGCACTAGGACCTGGGCCAGCCTAAAGCCCCCGAGGCCCGTAGTAAGCCTAACTATTCACTTAACCCAACTCTAAGGCCCATTTGGGCCCAATTTCAAGAAATCAACCGGACAGAGTCCGGCCATAAAATGGACCTACCAACGGGGAGTTTTGACTCACCCGACCTGTAAACACAATAAATACTCAATTGGGGAGCTCAGCTCACCCTCCATATACTCATCAGCATAAAAATAAATGGGAGCTCAGCTCCCTCATCCAATCCATCAAACATACATAGGATATTAAGTTTACAGGTCCAAAATAATAATTTAGTTTACAGACCCAAATCAGATCAACATTTCTAACACATGCGGAAATTCTAGGAGTAAATAAAATTACACAGATATTGATAAACAACCTGCGAAGGAGAAAAGCAGGTTAACCGCAATAAAATCCTCCTGTAGCCTGAAAAATATTGAACAGGAGTGAGCGTTCGACTCAGAGAGTAAAATATCAATTTTAACCATAATCTCTATAACTATCTAAAACTAATGCACCCTGTAGAGTGAAATGCAACATCAATAATATTTTCACATCATAACATCAAAAAGGTAATTTGGAGCACTCACACACCCTGTAGTATCAGTCATAATATATGGGAGCTGATCCCTTATACAGCTCTCTTAAATCCAACCTGGTGCCAGCGAAGAACTCAAGCCGGACTTTTGCTTAATAAACCAAATCGAGGGTCCCAGCGAAGAACTCAAGCCGTGACTACCCCTCGAAGGATCGGGTCCCAGCGAAGAACTCAAGCCGTGACTACCCGTCCTATCCATAGTCCACACCACATCACACGCACGCCAACGCACGCACACTTCTCCAAATTACCACAATAACATCCATGGCACTTTAACAGTTATCAATGCAACATAAATCGTGCCTAGAGTTTAACTACATAAATATATGCATATAAGTGATGCATGGGCATACTTGAACATATAATAATAGTGAAATTACAATTAAAATTAATATTTTACTCACAGACTTGACAACGATTCATCGTGGCGGTGGCGAAGGAAGAAGGTCATTCGCCACACGACAATTACATTATAATTATTTAATACAAATGACTCAATACAATCAAGAAAAGACCAAATACGTCCTAAGTTGTGCCGAAAATCCGGTAGAGTCTCCCCTTTACCTAGGACCTATCCAACCTGCAAAATGGCTCAAAACACACTTCTATATTCACAATCCATATTTTCACAACTCAAGCACATCACACAGCCCCTCCTGGGCCCATCAAATCAGTCACCCATCACAATATGTAAAATTTCAATTTAGTCCTTATAATTGATAATTTTTGCAAAAACTACCCAAACAAGCTCTAAAAATTCTAAAAATTTGCCCCGCGGTCCTTAGCAATATTACTAGGCTATTGCAAAAAGAATCATAATTTTCTGAGCTACCACGAATATTTTATGGATTTTTAATCCTATTTAAGCACTAGAAAATTACGAAAAAGTAAGGTTCGGGTTTACCTTTGCCGATTCCGACTTCGGGGACGCACTCGGGACGTCTGACAATGGGGGGGTAGCCAAAGCCTTGGTCCAATTCGGAGACTTTTCCGGTAACGGGTTTGTCTGGCCCGAAATTTGCAGACCCGGTCAACTGTCGAATTTCCGTGAATTGAGGATACCTACATGAAGCCCACAACACGGGGGTTAGTACATAAAATTTTCAGAATTTTCTAAGCTCATTTAATACTCGAAAAGACACTGCGAAGTTCCGTGGGACCCACCGAAAAACGGTGTCGGAAAAATTTAAAATTTATGTCGCCGCAAAGCTCTCGACGAGTGGAGTGCTCTGGTACTCTCGGTTTTCTCGTGGGATTCACGGTTTGCAAGAAATCTAGCCCGAAAGTCAAAATGGGCTAAAACTTCCCGGTAAAAAATTGGACAAACCGCTCGATGGATTTCGGTGTTCTTGGTGTCTATGGAAAGCTCTCGACAAGTAGATGATTTTAGACACAAGACCCGGTCCAATTGGTCGGGAAGCAGAGGAGTTTTGCGCGCTACGCGTTGTTTCTGGGGCCATTTTCTGACGTTCCAGGCGGCAGCCGGCCGTGGGGGCGCGCCGAGGTGGGAAGGCAGGGGAGGTGGCGGCGCGGCAAGGGGAGGAGGGAGGAGAGAGAAAAGAGAGAGAGAAGGGGAGGAGGTCGGGACGCGCTGAAGAAAAGAGAAGAAGAAAAAGGAGTCGGTCCGATTCGATCGGTCCGATCCGGTCCGGTTCGATTCGGTCGGTTTGATTCGGAATACAAAATTTTTAATTTTTACTCTGCCTCGGGACCGAAAACGAGGTCCAAAAATTTCGAAAAATTTTCAGAAAACTCAAAAAAATACGTAGACTCCAAATATATTTTTAGTTTTGCCACGTGGCCTTTAAATTAATTTTTAAAAATCAACAAAGTTTATATTTTCGAAAAATCGAACCCGATTTTTAAAATCGGAAAAATCTCAAAAAAATTCCTAAAATTTAAATAAAATTAAAATACCAAAAATACTCATAAAATAATAAAATTTAAAATTTTAGGGTGTTATAATTTCTATCTGTCAGCAATTGTTGTAGTTCTTCGTGATTATAGAGGCAAGATGATAGATGGAATATTTGAGAAATTTTGTTGTGCCTCTCCTCTGTCAAGTGAAGCTCGAGCAATGATGACTGCTATTCATTTTGCACTATAGAGAGGCTTTCTATCAGTTCTTGTTGAAACTGATTGTGCAAATCTCTTTAATGCAATCCGGAATCCATAGAAGGTTGTATTTTGGGAGATCGTGCAATTGTTAAGACTATTCAGGCCTTCTTATCTGCCTTTGAGAATATTGAATTTTCCTTAGTGAGCAGAAGTGCAAATTCTGTTGCTCATGTTGTAAATAGATTAAGGTTTCGAGATTCTCTTCTATGTGACTGGTTATATAACACTCCAAATGAGATCTCGAGTAGGTTATTATTTGATGCCTCTCCGGCCTTGTAATGCAATATTATTGTAGTTAGGGATGAGTATTATTCGGTTCAAATCGAATAAATCGAATCGAACCGCTTTAATTGGTAATTTGATTTAATTTTTAAAATAATTTAATTCGGTTCGATTTTAAAGAGAAAAAAATCTGTTAAATCGAACCGAACTGAATAGTAATTTTATATATTCAAATCGAACCAAATAGAATTATTTTAAAATTTTTGAATTGATTTATTTTTATGAGCAATTTATGAATTATATGTAATTATATATATAAATTGTTTAATTTCATTAATTAATGATTATTAGTTTCAAACCAAAGTCAAAATTAGATCAAATAACTTGAAAATCAAGTTTAAATTATAAAATCAATCAAAAATGAAAACCAATCTATTTGAACCTAATAGAATCAAAATAAAATGATTCGATTCAATTTGATTTTTTATCCATTTCGATTCAGCTTGATTTTTAAAATATATAATTTGATTTTTATGATTTAATTCGATTTAATTTGAGTCAATTTAATTTGAATTAAATGCTCAACCCTCCTCCTTTATTCGGGCTTGGGATCGGCTAAGCGCAAACTACTTAGGCGGAGTTGGTTTGGTCATGTAAAGTGTAGACATACGGAGGCTCCAGTTAGACAAGTAGAGCACATTAGGTTAGATGATAGAAAGAAAAAAAAAGGTAGACCTAAATTGACTTGGAGGAGAGTAGTACAACATGACCTAGAAGTATTACACATTTTTTAGGATTTAACCCAAAATCGTTCAGAGTAGAAAAAGCGAATCTATATAATCGACTCTAAATTTTTGGGATAAAAACTTAGTTGAGTTGAGTTGCTCACTTCTAATTGTAGTTTAAAAAAACTGACATAACACTGAGTGACAGGGATGAGCATATATCTGTGTAACACCTTACATCATATTACTAAAATATTATTGATAACAATATAAAATAAATGAATTTTTCAGAGAAAAGTACGCTTAAAAATTATGTGATTTTGCTCTTTTAGTACATAAAATCTGAAAAATTTTTCATTGCAATTTAAGACAGGTGACTTTGCTTATTAAAAATATTAATGTTACATACTAAAAATAATTTTTATGGCTTATTAGGACGTGGATCCCATATAATAAAAAGTTTAAAAATTGATAAATAAAAAATAAATTTTATGATTCAACGTAAAAGTAATAAAAATATTTAACATACATATATACGTAATTAAATACATATAATTAATTTAATATTATAATTAAATAATAAAAAATATTTTTATATTTTTTATTTATATATAAATTATTTTCATCCCCGATCCTTAGAAATATAACGTGATAAATAAAATTATAGAAATTAAATTAAAAAAATTATAAAGCCTAAAAATATGCATTGCTTTCAAAATGGAATTATTTAATAAAACGACTCCGTTTTAAGGTAAGGGTTATGAGGTTGATTGACTTCAGTTAACTGGTTTCAGCGGTAGCCGGTAGCCATCCATAATATGGAGGGTTTTGCCTCGAATGCAATTATACATAGACTACTTAAAACTCTCCTCCTTGTCGAGCTTGCGACTTGCCGCCGCAACTCGGCTTCTTCCTACATCGCACCTCTGCTTCAGCTTTCAGGTAGACTATAAATTTTTATACTTATTTCTACGTTTGTTGTTCGTTTGCTTGCCCTTTATAGCTAAAAATGTTTCAGCCTTATTTGCTTTCTGGCTTCTTCGGCGGCGACCAAATAGAGCTTTATTCCATAATTTAATGAATGATTTTTCTGCGTTTTCTTGGTAACCGAACTAGAATCAATGTTCTGTTGGTTTCAATTTTTTCACTGGGAAACGCTGAAGTGCAGATTTTCATTCTGGGTGGCCAGGGAGAGAAGAGAATAGTAATGGCGGAAGGGGAGACAAAGGCGATGGCTTATATACCGGAGGTTATTTTGAAGAAAAGAAAACACAAGGAAGAATCACTAGCACTTACAAGGAAAACCCAGTTGGAGTTTGGCAAATATGGAGGGAAGAAGAGGAAGGTGGAGGATATCAAAAGGCCTGAGCAGTTTATCAAGGAGTTCAGAGACAAGGTAAATTCTCAATTGGGTATAGTGTTTTTTTGCTGGTATTTTGTGCTCATTCCCTGTGTTTTTTATGAACTTTTTGTTTGATGCATATTGAAAGTGAAGATTGAAATACTCTCACATTTCAGCAATTTGTTTATTGTTTTAGAAAACAATACACATGGAGAGAACAGAAATAAAGCTGATTCCTCATCCCATTTAGGTCATTTATTGGTTGTCCTATTTACTTTTGAAATGAAATTTGGCTCATATCTAGGATTCTTCTTATATCTCTATTGACTTTAGTGTGATGATAAACTTTACTGTGCATGCACTCTTTTTGTTCTTGGAGTTGGAAACCAGACTTGTTGCAATCCTGTTACATTAATTTATGTTATAACAAGCACGCAAATCTAAGAAGCATATACAAATTGCACAATCAAGAGAATAGAATAAGAATAACACACAAGATTTAATGTGGTTCAACCGTAAGTAAGGTCTGCCTAAACGGGCAAAATAAAATAAGAGAAAAATGTTCACTGTGATGGAAAGAGTAGGATACAATCCCTTAGAACTCACGTACCCTAACCTATACTCAGTGTGTTTTTCGAATATCTCACGGCTCTACCGCAAAGGACAACTCTACCGCAAAGGGTAGAATATTCGCCACCACTACAAATTTCACTTTTTATGCCAGTCGTTTCGCAACGCGAAACTTTCGGATCGGGTCCATGAAAAATATATTCAAAATTCAAACCACAAAAAATAACAATTTACCATATGATTAGGGGAATTTAGGGTTGCATGCATGTATCCTCCCTTGTTTAACACAACTATTTTGGGGTTTCTACCATTTAGCCCCAAATCATCACTATGCATTCATGATCCTGTATGGAATGTTCTAAAGCCTCGAGGGAGCATCTAATATTTACTTAAATCCGTTAGACCCATCCTATCCTAGAGTTGCATCCATAATGATTGAAAGCCCTTTGGAACTTATATAATCTCAGTAATGCTCATCAATCTAATCATAAATTTTTAACATGTGATGCTAAATATTCCACGAGTGAGTGCATTTTCTAGTCTGCATTGCATATAATATTCTCTTGTCTCTGTAACAACTCTACTACAAAGGGTAGAATATTCGCCACCACTACAAATTTCAATTTTATGAACTTCGGATCGGGTCCATGAAAAATATATTCAAAATTCAAACCATAAAAAATAACAATTTACCATATGATTAGGGGAATTTAGGGTTGCATGCATTTATCCTCCCTTGTTTAACACAACTATTTTGGGGTTTCTACCATGTAGCCCCAAATCATCACTATGCATTCATGATCCTGTATGGAATGTTCTAAAGCCTCGAGGGAGCATCTAATATTTACTTAAATCCGTTAGACCCATCCTATCCTAGAGTTGCATCCATAATGATTGAAAGCCCTTTGGAACTTATATAATCTCAGTAATGCTCATCAATCTAATCATAAATTTTTAACATGTGATGCTAAATATTCCATGAGTGAGTGCATTTTCTAGTCTGCATTGCATATAATATTCTCTTGTCTCTGTAAAAATTGGTTAGTCTATTTTTCTAATAGTTATTAACCTTCTGTTTTCACATAGGAATTGGACCTAATCCGAATGAAACAGAGGACAAAGAGGCCAAAATCAGCATCACTCACGCCAAAGTCAAAGCTTCTATTCATCATTCGCATACAAGGGTAGCATACTGTTTTTCTTTTTATTGCAACAATCCACTTCAATTTCTTCTTGTGGCTATTCTTCCGGTTCTGAATTCTTATACATCCATCTTTCAGCAAAAATGATATGCACCCAAAAACAAGGAAGATTTTGTACAACCTGAAACTAAGGAGGATTTTTCATGGTGTTTTCATGAAGGCAACTGCTGGCGTATTGGAAATGCTACAAAGGGTGGAGCCCTATGTTACCTTTGGGTAGGATGCTCAAACCCGTGTTCTTATATTATTTGCCAAATATAGTATCCACGTACAAGGTTTTTTTTTTTTTTTTTTTGGGGGGGTGGGGGGTGGGGGGGTGTTGGTGATATGGAAATTTAGCTGGAAGTTTTATATAAGTTCATGATCTTCCGAAGCGTACCATTTGTTACTCAAATTCAAGTTGGCTTGGACTAATCTTGCATTTCTATGGGACCAGAGATTGACATTTATCAAGTTCCACTTGTGCTCAGATGCAAAAGTGTTTTAGAGGGTTAAAATGTGAGCTCTTTTAAGTCATAAGCTCAACATGATATTAACAATTTTTACCATGGGCATGGGCTTATTATGTTGAAATTGGGAGTCTCCCTTAGCATTATCCCATTGATATTTGAAGTTTGTGAAAACCATGCCATCGTTCAGCATGAGATCCACTTGTTTGTCTGTATATCATTATAATTGTCACCAATTAATTAATTGTCCTTGTATTTTTGTTGTTTTTTCAAGATATCCAAATCCTAAGAATGTTAGTGAGCTAATTTACAAGAAGGGTTATGGAATGCTAAACAAGCAGAGAGTTCCTCTTATTGATAACACCATTATTGAACAGGTATCTAATATTCCTGCTAAGCCTTATGCTGCTTGAAGTTTTATAATGCTTATAACATTTCTTATATTTTTCGTTTGGCAGGCATTAGGGAAACATGGCATCCTGTGTTTAGAAGATATCGTACATGAAATTGCTAATGTTGGTCCACATTTTAAGGAGATAACAAATTTTTTGGGGCCTTTTGCACTCAGCAAGCCGAAGGGAGGATTGCAGGGCAAGAGGGCATCTTACAAGGACGGAGGAGACACTGGAAATCGTGAAGATGAAATAAATGATTTAATTGATAAAATGAATTGACATGGAGCAATTGTACTTCACCTGAGATTTCCTAGAGGCATGTATCACAGTTTAAAGTTATTGTGTGTTGGATTTTGCTACTACTAGTACTACTTACGTAGTTCATTGGTTTAGTTCAATTTTTGTTTTTCAATCCCTTGGGTTAGATTCATTTTCTATGATAAATTACGCTGATATAAAATAAATTATATTATAAAATTCATATCTCATAGTCTTTAAAAGTGATTTTACTCAGTTTTTTTTTTTTTACAAAAAAAGAGTTTAATGTAAAAAATACAAATCCATGAACTTTTAAAATAAAATAGGAAAAGTTTAAGGGTCCCAAAGTGGTTTATTTCTAAAAATTTAATAATCTAAGCATTATTAATTGCAAGGATGAGCAGTATTCCATATACTTAAGTTTATTAATTCAATTTTAAATTTTAAATAATTTAATTAAATTATTTAAGATATATTTTTATTTAAAATTAAAAATTCAAACTAGGGGTCCACTTGTTTATAATTTCCGATAAAATATTTTTAGTATTATTAAGAAAAAAAATAACTTAATAAAAAATATTTTGTTAATTAAAAAATTAAATCATTTTCAAAAATAATAATTTAAACTTAAAAAAAGTGATTTTAAAATTTTAATAAATTTATTAAAATATACAAATTTATAAATTCATAATATAACCATATACTTGCTAATCATTTTTAATCACCAACCGTTATCAAATTCCACCAATTGTGATTATTTTATAATAGTTGTCATCGTATAGTAATTTTATGTATTTTTTAAATTTAATAATAAAAAATAAAAAATTAACTTTTTGTTTTAAATTTTTAACATTACAATTCAATATCAAAAACGATATTATTTTTTTTTAAGAGAGAATGGACAAAGAAAAATTAAATTATTTTTAAGAAAATTATTTTAAATTTTGATAATATTTTTAAAATATAAAAATATTTATAAATATATAATATAATTATATATTATTAATTTAATAGTATAATTAAATAATAAAAAATATTTTAAAAAATAAATTCCATAAAAAATATGTACAAATCATTTTTTGCAAAACTAAAAGTCTTTTCCTCAAAAAGAAAAAAAGCTTGAACAAAATTACCATAACATTTGGGCATAGATAATTCAGTTTATATGGTAAAAATGCTTGCCTGTTTCAGCGTTGGTCTATCACATATTTATGCAAAACGAATATCCAGTGTTCGCTGCACTGAAATCTAAAACCCTAACACCTTTCCCTCTCTCACAACGGGAAACAAGAGACAGACAGAGATTATAGAGCCATTTCGCAGCTTAGAGCAAAACGCTAATGGCTAATGAACAAGATATGAGTAGCTGGACCGATCTCCTCCACTCCTCCTCGAAGCTTCTCGAACAAGCTGCTCCTTCTGCTCAGTTCCCTCCTCTCCAGGTCCACCACTGTCCTCATTTTCTTTTTCACTTTCCGCTTTCCGTTTGTTTTCCGAGAAAATCTCCGAGACTGCGAACTATTATTAAGATAGAATTAAGGTGCTAATGCTCACTTACATTGCGACTGAAAATGTAAAGATATGCTTTTCTATATATTTTTTTTGTTAATTAGCATTTTTCCTCTGGCAAATTGGGAAAGCAAAAGAAAATTAGAAAGGCTAAGTGCTATATTTTTCATTATGTGATAAGAGAAAATGACAAATATTTTCACTCTGGATTTGCTTTACCATTTGCTGTTTAAGTTTCTGAGACAAGTCAACAGCAACATATAGAAGTTAAAATGTTATGTTAATAATTGTTATTGCTTGGGAGTTGGGATTGGGGAATACATTTTTTTGACTGATGCTTGTTTAACCATGATTTTCTGAAAATTGTGGGAAAGAGAAGAAACAATAGCATTTTTGTTTGGATTTACAAACTTTCTTGAAGTCTGGTGGCTATTTGTCTTTTCCAATAATCAAATTGATTGTTCTTTGCATTGAGTTTATATCTGTGAATGTTTCAGAGGAACTTAGATCAGTTAGAAGCATTATCAAAGAAGCTCAAGGCAAAAACTTTAAGAACTGAAGCCCCTTCTCAATCCATTGCTGCAACAAGGTGCCTTAGTGATCTTGCTTCTCATTCTTGTGGTGACTCATTACTGCTTAATTTACCGTTAACTTCATTTTGCTTCTCATTTGCGAAGGAATTGTAGCAAAATTAGTAAAAAAAAAAAGGGAATCTCATGGTAATTTTGAAATTAAAGTAGCTATTGAAAAGATACGAATTTTATTTTATATGTTTCTTGTTTACTAACATATCATGAATAAAATTTTGGGAGTTATAATAATTGGTGTTTAACTTTCAACTTGTTATTTGTCTTGGTGCATTCATAGGCTTCTTGCACGTGAAGGAATAAATGCTGAGCAGCTTGCAAGGGATCTTAAATCTTTTGAATTGAAGGTAAAACTTCTTTTGCATGTAACCTAGCCTCATTAGCTGTAGGCTTGTAAACTGTACCAAACATTCATGACATGATTCCCCTTTAATGTGTTTCCCTTAATCTTAACTGACCATGATAGACAGTGAATGTTTTGATTGGATGTTAGAATCTCCATAAGCACAATATTTTCCTAATCTCTTTTTATTTTGTTGAATGAATAAAGTTTACTGTATTAATTACGCCATACCCTCTCTCTTCATTTTTAACGTGCTGTGATTACCATTTTGATTCATTCATAAGTCTTGGGTAGCAGAGTAATTTGTTGCATTCAGGCTTCCATTTCTTTTGCTTTGATGGTTTTTTTGGTTTCTTCTCTTCATATTTATGTTCAAACATTAAATGTTAATCACATCTATTACTATTACTCACTTTTTTCTCCCATTTCTTTTGAAGACAACATTTGAAGATGTATTCCCTGCTGAGGCTACAAGCGTTGAAGAATACTTGCAACAGGTAGTTTCCTGCCTTTACGTTGTGAACTAAACTATGGATTAGATGTATCATCATCGCTACTACAACAAAAACTTTTTCTCATTATTTCTCTAGTTCTTTAATCATTTAAATCTCGGATTACTTTTCATCATTGCAGAGAATATTTCCACATTGTTATTCTGTTCAATTTGTTTTACAAAGGAACTAGTAACTACAACAATACAAGGTTTAAGATTGTTATGTTCTTCATTGCTTGAGACAGAATGCTCTACATTGAAACTAAAAGGATCTTGAATATAAACTTTAGGTGAAGGAACATATCAAAAGAAATTATTGGTTGTGAAGTCAAGTTTGATCAAATCCATTGGGGCACTGTGGATTGGGTGAAGAAAAATATGCAAATTTGCTAGCCATGAAACCCAAGAAGAAAAAATGGAGGCTGAGAGTGAGGTAGAGAAGCATGAGAAAGGGATTGATAGAATAGCAAGGGGGTGAGAGAGAGAGAGAGAGAGAGAGAGAGAGAGAGAGCATGTATGAGAGAAACAAAAATGAAAGTGGGAAAGCAGTGTGAAGTGTGAATCAAAACCAGAAGAAAGAAAGTGTTGTTAAAGAAATTGTTGTTATGTGGTTTTCATGGTACTTTTTTTTGAAAACTTAGGACAAGATAAGTTATAAATACACAAAAATACTCCTGCAAGCAAACATGTTTTTGGTTTCTTTTATGTGGGAAAAAATGGGAAACTTCAACATTCTCAATTGGGCACGTCACTCAACTTTATGTATCTGTAGTTAATAAATACCAAAAACATGCTCCTGCAACCAAACATGTTTTTGGTTTCTCTATGTGGAAAAAAAATGGGAAACTTTGACGTTCTCAATTGGGCACTTCACTCAACTTTATGTATCTGTAGTTACCTACTCCAATCTCATCTGAAATTCTGACAATGCTTGGTTTTGTTCTCCATATCTATTTGTTTTACTTTCAACTCTTCTTATGAAACTTCAATAACAACAGGTAATGTTTTACCTTCTTTCTTGAATTGCTCATTTTAATGCATAGATGGACGGTCATTATATATGTAATTGTTCGTGCTGTTATGTATATGTTCCTAAATTAGTTAGGATTGTGTTGCTATTTAGGGCATAATTATAGAAGTTAGATTCCTAGTTAGAATGCGCAATTGTAGTATATGTATTGTGTTGATCTAATTATGCAATATACATAGATTTTACCATTCAAACTTTACAATTTCTGATCTGATTGTGCAACTCTGTTATGTTTTATGTAGGTTATCTCTAATGACTAAGATACATTCGCTTTTTAATTTTTATTTTTATTGCCAGTATCTGATGTTTACATTCATGCAATTTTTTGGTTTAGGTTCATGAAATGGCAATGGTTTCGGCCATACAGGAAGCTCAGAAGGATAACCTAAGAAGCTTTAATGATTACATGATGAAAGTTTTGGAGGTTAGAGAAATACAGAATGTACATGGAATTTAGTATTTTTTTTTCAACATTTTTTGAATATAAACAGTTTAGTAATCCTAGTTCAGCACTCTAATTTTTAGACTTTCTTTCTCTATGTTTAGCAAGAAATTCTGTAGTTAAATCTTGGAAAAGCAAGTGAGCATCCTAGGCAAGATTTTTTGAGTTTAATGGTCCTTGATGATGAATTTATGTTCATTATCTTCCTTTCCTTTTTTTTTACAAGACTCTAGTGTGTGCATTACATATGACAAATGTGTGTGTTGTTTGTGTGTGTTAAGTATATTTTTTTATCATTCTTTTTATTTGTTTCTTGTCTTTTCTAGAAGAGTTTAGGATTTATTTTATTTGGTTGATAGAACTTAATATACTGCAGGAAGATTGGCAAAAAGAGAAACGTGACTTTCTTCAGAGCTTGAGCCGGATTTCAGCATTGCCCAGGACTAATGCAGTTAATACAAGTACTGGTGCTATTCGTTCAGGTCAAATAGCATCTGTGGCTTCCAGCCCTCAGGTTTCGTCTGGTCCGTCTGGCATGGAGCTTGCAACTACAGCTAACAAGCCTATCCTGGAGAGAAAAGCTTCAGCCTATGCCGAAGTAGTGAAAAGTCTGAACAATGCGAGAGAACGTGGCTTGCAATTTAAAGTAAGTCTGGTATTCTTGGTTTCTAATAAAATAATTTTTCTGTCATGTTGATGAGACACTTTACTCTTTTGAGTGGTCATGTAAATATTACTAACAATTTTCACTAATTAACTAGTTCTGTTTGAATGGCACGTATGCTGTCATCTTGAAATGCCTAATTGTCAAGCTGGCAGCTATATTGACTGGACCTGAGGTGCATGCTGGTGCTGAAAATGTTTTTCCATCTCCTCTCATAATAGTTACCTATTTATTTGCAATAATGCCCTCTTATGTTCTGATCTGAGGTAGCATAATATTAACCCAGATACCAAAAATTGTTGCAGCAGATTTTGGTTTTGTTCAAAACTTAAGAAACAGATAGGTAGCTCAACAGGTAATTTGGGAGTGGAGAATAAGAGTAGCGAGTTGTATTTTGAAGATAGCTATCTGAAACATGAGAATAAAAGAATATGCTTGCCAAAGATAGATAAGTAACCCAGCATCCCATATTCCTGTTGGGCTTGCTAAGAATAGAAAACTAGGATGCTTAGGTGTTTTACCTTACTGGGGATGTATTATGTATATCACATTTAATGGACATGAATCTGACCACATTCACACTGGACTTTCTTCCTTCCTTCAAATCGCTCTTCAGAATAAACATTATAGCCCTCTACCTATTGGCGTCTTAAGTTCATTACTTGCCAATGAAGTACTTCATAGCTAAGTTGTTGAAGATAGTGACTGGCAAGCACCTAGCTCACAGGCACACAGCTCATATTCAGCTAAGTTTCTTCAGGGAAAATTTTCAACGATCAAAAAGACTACTGTGTAAGAAGCTGTATTTCTAACAGAATTCAAACTGTGAATTTGTACCTAATAGTTAATTGGTTGTTTCTTAAGCTGTTATCTGAATCCTGCATCCAAATCAAATGAAGCCATTCATTCATTTTTAAAAGGTTTTCATGTCTATTTAAGCTTATTGCTTCTTCTTCTTCTTCTTTTTTTTTTTTGGTTTTTTTGGTAGCCTGCAACAGCCTTCAAGAGTGCTTATGAAAGTTTGGGTATTGAAGCTTCCAGTGGAAAATCAGTTAACATGCAGAAGATATGGCATCTTGTTCAGGTGTGATTCTTAATTGCTTGCCTAGTTTGTCCTTAAATAGTATCTTTGAATTGCATTTCTTATGTTTCTTTCTGTCATATAACTGTTGAATTGACAAGTTCAGTAATTTTACAGACATTGATGGGTGAGAATTCTACCATTCATCAGAATCTTTCTAGAAAAATGTCATTAGTGATTGGTGCAAGGCGCCATCTAGAATGGGGACATGAAAAGTATATTATGGATACAATACAAAGTCATCCAGCACAGGTAAAGAATTCTTTTGAGTATTAGTATTACATCCTTTTATGGTAAGAGATTTTTTTTTTTTTTTTTAAGAACTGAATTCATTAACATATTTTAATATTTTTTTTGGTTGCTGTTGCTACTTGTTTCTTGTGCTCTAAATGATTGCTTGGTCCATTTTTTATTATATGAAACCCTGATATGAAGTTTTAATTTTGTTATTATTTTTTTCCATCTCATTTTAGGCTGCCCTTGGTGGAGCTGTTGGGAATTTACAAAGAATTCGTGCGTTTCTTCGGGTTTGTCTGAATAGTGCCAGTTGAATTAGCGTTGCACTCTATGACTTGTTTCATAATGCTTGGATTTTGAAATATATTTCTACTTTTCATTCTTCTGTGCAGATTCGTTTAAGGGATTATGGAGTTCTAGATTTTGATGCAGGAGATACACGTAGGCAACCTCCAGTTGATACTACTTGGCAGCAGGTCATGGATAAATTCATATATATATATATATATATATATATATATATATATATTTTACATGCAACAAAAGTTCATTGGCTTTATGTTTTTCTTTTTTTGTTTGTGATTTGTTACTGTATTTTGAATGTTGGATGCTACTCCCATGTTCTGAGCTATGCATTTTCAATTGATAACTAAAAATGCTTTCCTGTTCAGATTACTAAATACTCACTTAGTGTAAAGGATTATGAGGAGTAAAGGGGCCCTTGTAATTTGCATCATACAGCTTAGATAGCTAACAGCCTAAAACCAAATTTGTCCTTGAGTATTTTTATTTTCCTGCCTCCCATGTTTGCAAATAAACATTTTTAGCTGCTTTTCTTTTCCCTGTGAAAGTTTCAGTTGAATTTATGAGACATCTCTTTTTGAAATTATTAAGACTAATCCTTGAGACTGTCTAATATTGCATGAGTTGAGGGATTAATTGAGTTACATGGAGTAGGCTTTTTGGTTGTTGAGTTCCATTATATAATCAGGTTTTCTTTAGTCTTTTGCTACTACTTCTGTGGAGCCTTGTTACCTAAAGCTTTAATATGTTTGTAGTCTCTCATTGCTTGTAAAGTTGTAGAACAGAGTAGCATTATTTGAGAAAGACTATGGAGTATGAACCACAATTTGTCACTATCTTGTGTGTTTATTTTGCTGTTCTGGAGAATATTAAATTTATTTCATCATGTCAAACTTATCATATGCTTTAATAAATAACTGTGTTTCATAATAAATCCTATTTTCTGTAACTGCCAGATTTATTTTTGCTTGAGAACTGGGTATTATGATGAAGCAAGAAACGTTGCCCTCACGTCCCGTGCTTCACAGCAATTTGCTTCTCTGGTATTGCTAAATCTCTGCTTAAGTTACACAACACTTTTATAATAATCCTAGTCATTAGCTTTTTCCTTTTAACAGCTTACAGAGTGGATTAACGCTGGAGGAATGGTGCCTGCGGAAATTGCTGCTGTTGCTTCAGAAGAATGTGAAAAAATGTTAAGAATGGTTGATCGGGTGGGTCGAGCTGCATATGACAAGAAAAAGTTGTTACTCTATGCTATAGTATCTGGTTCTAGGAGGCAAATTGACCGCCTGCTGAGAGATCTACCAACACTTTTCAATACTATAGAGGATTTTTTGTGGTTCAAGTTATCAGCTGTACGAGACTTCCATGGCGAAACCTCATCTGTGGTCCTGAATGAAGGTTCAGTACCATACAGTTTGGATGATTTACAGGCTTATCTAAATAAATTTGAGCCATCATATTATACCAAAAATGGGAAGGACCCTCTGGTTTACCCATATGTGTTGCTTTTAAGCATCCAGTTGTTAAAAGCTGTCTTACATTTGTCTAAGGAAGTTGCAAATGAAGGATATGATATTGATGCTGTCCACATATCAATTGTGCTAGCAGACCATGGGGTTCTTTCTGAAGTTGCTGGGGCTGGACAAAAACTAGGGGTCATGGATGCTTATGCTGAAATCTCTAGCATTATTAGGCAGTATGGTTCTGCATATTTGCGTCATGGCAATCTGCCGGTGACATTGGAATATTATGCGCAAGCTGCTGCTGCAGTAGGGGGTGGAGAGTTGTCATGGACTGGGAGAGGCAATGTGGATCAGCGGAGACAGAGAAGTTTGATGCTGAAGCAACTCCTTACTGAGCTATTGTTACGAGATGGTGGTATTTATCTTTTACTTGGTCCACGTGGTATTGGAGAAGAAGGTGAATTGGTGCGGTTTTTGAATGATATCAATGTAAGACAACAATTTCTGCTTGAAGCTGCTCGCCAGTGTCAGGAAACTGGACTCTATGATAAAGTAAATTTTCTTTCCTTGGCTTGCAAATTCTTGGTTTTGGTGGGAGCCTTTTATATTAGCTTTTAATTCCATTGCGCATGTAGCTATCTGTTCTCTTCAAATTCATCTCTTTGGCGATGGATAATATAATGTTCCTGCCGCAAAAGTTGACATTATTATTTTGGGGATGGGGCCATTACTTATTGCTTGAGGAAACTTTTGGACTCCTTTTGTTTTATTTTATTCTACTCTGTCTCTTTCTCCCTCTATATATAAACACACACACAGTTATGTTTATCTTTCTGGCTTGAGATGTTCATCTTCTTTTTGCAGTTATTTTGCTTCAGCTTTTATTTTGTTTTCTATTATACTGATTTTGTTACATTATAATTTTTTTTTCCTTTTGTTGCTTTGCTTTTGTTATCAAAACCCAGTCCATAGAAATTCAGAAGAGGATTGGAGCATTCTCTGTGGCTCTAGATACAATTAATAAGTGCCTGTCTGAGGCAATCTGTGCCCTGTCACGCAGTAAATTGGATGGTGAGAGTCGGACTACTGGTCTCATTCATTCTGGCAATGAGATTTTGGAGACTTACAAGTACTATCCTGAAGTCAGGTAGTTCATTTCTTCATGCCTTGAATTTCCTTAATTCCTTAAGTAAGGTAGTATTAAATTAAATTATCTTTGAGATTTCTTAATTTTTTGAAAGTGATGATAAATGTTTCTTTGACCCTTATTTTTGCACAGCTTGCACATAATTTCAAACTTTATTTATTAATCATGCAGCATTATTGGTGAATTATCTCAGTGGTGGTGGCTCTGACAACATCTTGATTCTTAGCCATCAATCCAAATTTGAAAATTTTCCATGGGATTAATAAAGTTGGATATATTGGGATTGTTAAACTTTTACAAGTTTATTAAAAAATTTGCAGAATATGAATTTCAGAGATATTTTGTTTTGTTGATTGATTCCTAGGTCTGTTCTTTCGAATTTTTAACTAATTTCCTTTCTTTATATCTTCAACAACTTATTAGGTATCTTTTTCTTTTTTTAATGTGTACGTTTTTTCTGACCATAAAAGATTACTTTGCTGTGATGTCCAGTCTTCAAGAGAGAGAGCATGTTTTAGAGCAAGAAACTGTGTTGAGACAACTTGAAGCGATTTTGTCTGTTCACAAACTGGCAAGACTGGGTCATTATCTTGATGCTTTAAGGGAGGTTGCTAAAATTCCCTTTCTTCCATTAGATCCACGAGTGCCAGATGTCACTCTAGATGCATTTCAGAATTTGTCTCCTCATGTCCAAGCTTGTGTACCTGACTTTCTGAAGGTTGCTCTTACATGTCTTGACAATGTGACGGATTCTGATGGATCACTTCGTGCCATGAGAGCAAAGGTAAGTCAGAAACACTGCCATATTGTTTCATGTTTCTGCTGTTTGATATTGTTGCTCCTTTGCAAATGCTCTTTTGCTTATAGTCCTTTACAATGCTGCCCAAAAATTGAAAGTTAATTTGTGTCCTTTATCATTCCATGAATTGTAAAAACAGATGCATGCCCATAAATATCCAAACACATAATCCATGCAAATTTTCCTCTCATCAAGAAGCCTATATCAAATTAAAGCTGATGGAAACTCCATCACATTTCTGCTTTTTCCTCTTTTTATATACTGGGTATTAGTTGAACTCTGAACATGATATTATATTTCATCACTTCTTCATTCATGCGTTGTGCATTACTCAAACATACGTCCAAGGTTAACCTGAAGTTTGCAGAATCACATGTTTTGCCTTCATAGTACTTGTTACTTGATGGCTATGTTCCACATTTCTTTTTTGTCAATGGGCATTTTGTAGTTATAGTTACAAATAATTTTTGGTGTAATATCCGTGGCTATCAAACTGATTTATTTTATTTCTGTGATTTATTGTTGGGTCAGGATTTCTTAGGATTTGGGCTAGTAATAGTGGTTGATACCTTCCGCTGGTGTAATTGATGTTGTGACTGGTTTTATCAACTGTTTTGCTTCTTGATGGATGTTCTGTTGACCTTTGCAGATTGCGCAGTTTCTTGCTAACAATATGAATAGAAATTGGCCTCGCGATTTGTATGAAAAGGTTGCCCGAAGTCTGTGAAGGAGTTTCGGATGCCCCTCTCTGGTGGCCAAGCAAATTTTCTAGATGTTTAGTTGAGATTATCATACCTCTGATTTTATAAAGAAACAAATCCAAATTATTCAACTGAAACGTGATGACTGACTCCTTGTTAAGCAAGCATCTTTGGTTTTGGAATGAATTTTTGGTAACTTTGTCCTCCAACTTTCAAGGTGCTGTCAGTAGTAAAGCCTCTCGTTCTCTCTCTATCTCTCTCCTGTAATGTTAGTTTGCAATTCTTATTTTCATCCTCCTGGGGTGGCTATCCAGGGTGTGGATTATGGCTCAAGGTCAAAATTGCGATCGTAATTTGTTGCCTGATGACAGCTTTGTAATCCCATAGTTGCTCCCCTTGTTACCATTTTTCTACCAAGACCTTGTGTTATGCTGAAAGAATTAACCCTGTCCCTGTAGATTCCTTCTGTTCTTTCATCTCTACGGCTGCAACAAATCAATAACTCTGTTCCCAAACATGCTTCATCCCTTTCACAACCCATCAATGTTTAGTTTGGTAGCGTCAATCCATCCATCTCTGTAAACCTTGCTATGAAATGGATCTTATTTAAGAATACAAATATTAGAAGTGACTGTTAATTTTTAGGCCACAACAATTGTTGCTCTACAATTTACAACGCCATTGATATTAGAATACCGTCAAGGATTTCACATTTAAAAATTACAAAAAATTTAAGAGGGGAGTGAAGGATTAATTATTTAATTAATTAGTTTTTCGAGTAATAGTGTCATTTTGTAATGATGATTATAATGGGTATCAAAAAATTTTGAGGTTGTGTTTAACATTTATTTTAAAAGAAAAAACATATGCCATTAAAATAATAATTTGATAAAATTTATTTTATTATTTTAATTTTCTTTCAACGCCATATTTAAAGTAATGTGAAATCGATAACATGTTTATTTGTGAAAAGCATTTTTTGTTATTTATTTTCTAATTTTTAAAAAAATTCTACTTTTCATCAAAATGAGAAAAAAATAATAAACATATTTATTTATTAATAATAGGATTTTTCTGGTTAAAAAATTGAAATAAATATATTCTTAAATAATTATTTAATTTTAAAAATATTATATAATTTGATTATTTTTATTTAAAAATAAAATTTTTGTTATGAAGTAAAATAATAGTATATTCAAATTTTAATTAATTTTAAAAACTTGAAAAATTAGTATTTATAAATTCAAAATTTTATTTTTTATTTTTTATATAAATTTTTTTAAAAAAGTTACTCAATTAATCATCATACTTTTTAATACTCTATAATATTCTATATTTAATTTAACTTAATTTAATGACTAAAATAATGCCACTCAATTTTTTTTTTAATTTCCTTATTAGAAAAAAAAAAACATGTGAATACTAAACTTAATTTCAATTAAAAAAAAAACTGAATTTTCTAATTTTTTTTTCAAAAACTTTTCATACAAGGTGACGCGCAAAATTGCTCATCTCTGCTTATCAAACGAGCACTGAGCCGCTCAATTACAGTCTTACAGAAGCAAACGAAGACCTGACCTCCTGCCCACAATGTTCAGCATCGATGGGGACCCATGGCTGGCCCCGGATAAGCTCTACCACGTCCTCTTTTGTCTCTTCCTAACCGTCTTCTTCTCCAAACTAGCATCCCTCGCACGTTACTCCTTTCTCCGTCGCCATTCGGTTCCTGTAGGTTCTATCCTCTCCCTTGCCGCCGGCGCTGCGAAGGAAGCGGCTGATCAATTTGGCTTTTTCCCTTCTGCCGGTGCATCGGCCAAGGATGCGGCCGCTGATCTTCTGGGTGTCTTGATAGCTGCATTCGCACTATCCATAAGTAAAACCCCGGATGGATCTGACTCAGGCCAGGGTCAAACCCGACGGGTTTTGCCAGTTTGAGTGGACTATTAAGGCTGAATTCTTTTTCAGATCTGATGTTTTGGAAGCGGAATTTGTATTAGAGGAGTTAATTTGAGGCTTTGGAGGAAAAGTTTGGTGTTTGGTTGCTGAGAAAGTAAAGGAAAAGAATGTGAAGTTTGGGGATTCGGATATAGTGTTGTTTGTGTCGTGGAGAAAGCAAAAGAATTAGACGAGGTTAGTTCTTTACTCCTGACAACTGAATTGTATTATTACATCCCAAATATTTATATAAATGTACTATGGAAATTTGCATTGAATAGTACTGGAAATTTTGTTTTTATTGTTGTGCATTGTATTTTATGGTGTTCCTGGCAAGATATGAGAAGCAAAAGAGGCTTTTTTTGTTTTTTTTTGAACAAACCTTAATGTCAAACTTTCAATAGAGTGATGCTTCATGCGTGCCTTGCTAGATTGTTTTGCAAATATTAGTATTATCTCTGGAAATTCTTGTTCCTTTTTATTGAAAAAGGGCCTAAATCTGAACTGATAATAGAGTGTTAGATAGTTGCCTGAAAATAAAAACATATATATTTTCACAAATGGAAGAACAAGGACTAAGCAATGAAGAAAATTAATTGCATAAAGGATGGGGTAAAAGTATAATAATAGTTTCCAATAAGGTGTAAATCTTGGAGTTTAGAGGTTAATTTTGTTCTGCATCTGGTAGTTCTGAATATGCATCTTCTGGTTTTAGTTGATCAGAAAGGAAATTTTTTTTTAATCAAAAGAATGGGAAATGGAGATCTGTCTCATGTGAAATTTGAAGTGTGAGCAGACTAGGTGCTCATCTCAAGTCGCTGGGCCAAGAGACTGGATGCTGGTCTCAACTAGTGTGCTTATCGTTTAATTTTAGCTATCCAGAAAACAGGTTTCCTCTTGAATTTGATTTTCACTCTTGGTCCTGTTAGTCCTCAAGGTTTTCCCTTCTCAAATGTAATTCGGATGGATGTAGAACATGGTTTTGTTAATTTCTTCATTGTTAAATCCCATGCTTCACAATTTGTGAGGCTTTTGATGGATGTTGATTACAGACATTTTCACAAAAACCAAAGCTGTTGAAAAAAATGGCCATCTCAAATCCTTTTTCCTATCTCTGTTTAGTGCAGGAGAAAGTTGTGGGACAAATGAATGTCTCAATAATTTGAGAGTCCTGGAAGCTAAAAGAAGAAATTTGTGTAAGTCTGAATGATGGGGTGGTTTCTTGAAGCAACTTGTCCAAAATGCAAACTAACTTGAGGTCCACACAGTTGAATGATTACGATCTTGTCCATTATGAGCAATCAAGACAATTTGAGATTAGTTCATTTAACAATGTTAGCACTTATAAATGAAAATAACACTCAAAAGCTGTTAAAAGTACAACTTATAATCTTTGTTGTTTCTGTTTTTGCTTACAGCATTGCTTACCACTATTTGCTCTCTTGTTCCTTTTTAACTTTACGAAAATCCTCAGCTTGATGGGTTGTAAACTCAAACATTTATATCTGTATCCATTTATCAATTTGAAAGGATGCAGATATTAATGGAGAAAAGGCTTATGGCTTTTTGCAAGCCTTAATGGTTGTCATCAACTTGGGGGCAAAAGTTCTGTTGAGAGAAAATCTTGAATCTGAAAATGAAAACGTGCATTTTATAGGACAGTCATGGCAAAGTGGTAGCTCTTGTAACATACATTTAAGAGGCATATATCCCTTGTTGTGTGTCTCGCTAAAACTAATATTTGCTTGAGGCACCTGCTTACATGCTGTGAATCATGTCAACTGTTTTCACAATGGGTTATGCTGCATAATGCTAACAGATAATATTGAAGGGGTTTAGATTGCAATATTGTACCCTGTTATTATGGTACTGGAAGAAACTAGAAAGTAGAAAGGGAAAGACAAGAATAGGAGGAAGAAGTAATCGACAATTGTTCTGGGGCACTGAAACTGCCTTTCTTGGACCACCTTGTTATAGAAGTTCATTATACACACCACATAATGATAAAAGTACTGTTCATATGTGATAGAATCACATAGTCAATCTATACATGTTCTCTCTCATGCATGTATATATAACTACAGAACTCAATGTGCAGTAGTTTGATATATTTTTTTTTCCTGATGTAGAATCATATGCACTTTTATCTGACAGTTTCCGGATTACTTATATAGATTTGTTGGTATTCACCTTCTGAAGCTCCTTGTTGCCAAAGTCTTTTCGAAAGTGTCACCTTATTCCTCCGGCGGTTTGACAGCAGATAAGTTCCTGCTCCACATAGTGCCCCAAGGATTGGAGCAGTGATGTAGATCCATATGCCCTTATAGTTGTTTGCAGCTATGGCCGGCCCTAACATTCTCATAGGTTATGTCATATCCTCAAGTTCAGGAGGCATGTGTAACCATTAATTACTCTGAAGACTCGTATTTTTTCTGGTACAAGGAGTTGTAAATTGCATCACTTTTCCAACTCATAAAATCCCCATTTCATTATCGGAAGGAGGATTTGTATATAAAAAGAAGAAAAGAAGGGCAACGACTCATCCGCAACAGAAGTATGTTAAGCATGAAAGTGTCTTTCGCTGCGATTTCCACCAACTCCCCACTTGCTTCTGTTCATAAATTTAGTCATAGCTGCCAGGTTTTACGATTTTTGTACCTTTATTGAAATTATTCTTATGTATATGACAGTTGCATGCACTGATTGTACTTGGTTATCTCTTCATTTGGAATAAATAGTTTGTAAAAAAATAATTCAATTAAATTTTTACAAAATTATATTTATTTTTATTTTTTGGAAAATAATAAATTTTTTAAATTAAAAAAAATACCAAATGTTTTTATTTTAAATGTAAAAATTAACAACAAAATTAATTAAATTAAATTCTTGTGAAAAAAGGTTATAAAATTATCTTACACTTTTTATCTTGTAAGATACCTACTCTACAATTTCCCATAGAAAATTACCATTGAATCCGCTTAATTTAATAAAATTTAAAAAATTACATTAATTGAAACAAATTTATCAATTTCAATCTCATTACTTTAAGAAAATAATAATATAATTTCTTTTTTATAAAATAAATTAGGGAATTGTTCATAGCAATGCACATTGCCATTAGTAATTTTAATTTATATATTTTATTTTAATTTTAATATATAAAAGCAATGTAATGTTTATATTTTTTATTAGTTATTTTAAATTTTATTTTTATTTACTTTTTATTCATTAAACTTTTTAATAAAAGTTCACAATAAAAATAATTAAAAGCTATCTATATATAATATAAATATAAATATATTTAATTAATATATGTTAATCTATTTCAAATTATTTTATAATAATAGCTACTTGTTATAATATTAATAGGGTAACTATTAAATAATTTATAACTTATATATAATAGAGAATATTACATGATAATGCTAATGCCGCACATTAATCATATGACAATACTATAAAAAAAAATGCTACGTGTTAGACAGAAATTATCCGTGCTTTAGCATGTAGCTATTAATAATTTTAATTTATATATTTTATTTTATTTTTAGTATATAAAAATAAAAATAATGTAACGTTTTAAATTTTTTATTTATTATTTCAAATTTTACTTTTATTACTTTAATCTCTCAAATCTTTTAATAAAAATTTCATAATATAAATGATTAAAATCAATCAATATATAACATAGATATAAATATATATATATATATATATATATATATATATATATATATATATATATATTAATATATTGTAAGTTACCTTATAATAATGGTTACTTATTATTATATTAATATAGTAACTATTAAATAATATATAATTTATGTACAATATAAAATATCACATAATAATACTACGAAAGATAATGACATGTATTAGCCATGTGAAAATATTATAAAATACAATACTACATGTGAGATTATTGAAAATACTTTGAGATTATTGAAAATACTTTCATACTTTTATATATGTGTGTGTATGTATCTATGTGTTAATATATTATAAGTTATCTTATAATATCGATTCCTTATCATAGTATTAATAAGGTGGCCATTAAATAATTTATAACTTACATATAACAGAGAATGCTATGTAACAATAATATGACAAAGAATATCACGTATTAGACATGTGACAATATTATAAAAGAGAATGTCATTTGTCAAACTTGTAGAAATATATTTATTTATATATATATATGTTAATATATTGTAAGTTACCTTATACTAATAGCTACTTATTATAATATTAATAGAGTAATCTATAACTTACATATAATAGAAAATGACATGTATTAGTCACATGGCAATATTATAAAAGAACATATCATGTATCAGACTTTTGAGAATAAAATATAATCTAATGATAAAATTTATAAAACAAAGAAAAAAAAAATCTCTCTATATATATTACATTTAAATAATAATTATTAAATAAATTATTAAAATCGAATCTAATGATAAAATCTAGAAAATAAAGAAAAAATTAGTTAAAATCAAATTACTATAAAAAGACACCATGATATGAAACTAATCATCTTACTTTTATATATCTTGAAATTTTAATAAAATTTTTTTATGTTTTCCATCATTTTATAACAAATTCCTATTTACTTTATAATAGCAATGAGATTGTTAATAGTATTTTAAAATACAAGTTTTGCTGAAAGATAACTATTACTAAAGCTTTATAATGAAATTTGAGTTTAATCAATTAACATAAATTAAATTTAATTATTTCATTAATTAAAAAATTAAATTTTAAAATAAAAAATACATATTTTCACATTTAATTTAGTATATAACAAAACATAAAATTAATTACAATTATATATTTATTATTTATATTAATTTTAAAATTTCTATAAATTTAAAATTTTTAATTTTAGAGTTTATGTAAATTTAAAATACTTAATTTTACTTATATTTAATTTTAATTAAATATAAAATTTTATAAAAAATAATTATTTAAAATAATTAATTAATAAATAAAAAATATAATTGGATTGTACTACAGTATTAAGTAAAATATTTTATTAGTATCTAATTTTTTAAATTTATATTTACAATAAATTATTTATTATATACATTTAAAAATATTTTATTAGTTACATATTATTTTTTTAGTTAATTTGAATCTAATTTTTTTATTGCAATGAAACAATATATTAATATTTATAAAATTATGAATATTAATTGAAATTGAATATTTTAATGACCATAATCTATAAAATTGAAAATAAAATTAATATAAATAATTCAAATATTATTATTAATTTTAAATTGTTAAATGAACAACTTAAAAGGAATTTTATTTAATTTTAATTAAAGATTAATACTAATAAAAAAATCATTAAAGACAATTAAATTTAAATCCTAATTAATTTATTTCTATGTATATCTATATTATTATAAGTATGATTTCTTAAAAATTATTATTATAGAAATAGCATTATACCACTTATAAAATATTATTTCTTGAATTAATAATAAATAAATGAGTAATATTAATAATATATTATTTAATTAGATTTATATTTATTTTATTATATTATTAACGTTTTTTTTATTTTTATTCTATTTAGCATTGAAAATAGTAGTATTAACTGTTCTTATTCTTTTGAATGATAAAAAAAGAATTAAAATAAAAAAATATTATAAGAACCAAATTATATTAGACTAATTTTATTTTATTATGTTAATACAGTTCTAATTTTCTCTTAATTAATAATTGAATAAAGAATCATACTATACTTATTCATACCGAATATCAAAAAAAAAAAAAATTGAAACTGAAATTAATTTTATAAAAATATTTTTTATTATTTTTTTAGAAATATAATATAATTTTAATATAATCAAAATTTAAACATGTTTAGTGCATTTATAATAACAAACTGCATGTTTAGTGCATATATATATATATATATATATAAAGTTTTATAAAAATAATTTTTAAAAAATAACATTTATATAACAAAAAATGTAAATTTATATTATTAATATCTATAAGAATATTTTTATTATTGAAAAAAAAAATATATATATATATATATATATATATATATATATATATATTACACTTATAAATTTAATTTTAATTACAACATTTATGATTAAATTTATATTTATATTTCAATTAATAAGGTATTTATAACATATGTAATATAATTTATAATTTAAAAATAAAAATACTTGTTAAATATATTAAATAATTAATATATTAAAAAAATTTTAAAATTTTTTGCATAAAATGATATGACAATATAAAATTTTAAGATGTTAATATAATAAAAATAAAAATTTTATAATGATAATGGACTAAATTAATAAAAATTTATTTTAAAAATTATTATATTTTTAATTTTATAAATAATTTTCTTTCATATTAGAAATGTAATTTTATTATGCAAGTTAATATTATTTTAAATTATAAAAAATTAAAATAAAATATATACAAATCAAAATTTTTCAAAGAAGTATAAAATAAAAGAGTTTAAATAAATTAATTTTAATAAATTAATTTGTATTATTATTAATTTATTTTAATTTTAAAATATTTTATATATTTATGTTGAAAACTTATTATTTTATTATTTTATTATATTATATTTAATTTTATAATTAATTTAATATTATTTATTAATAATATAACACATAATACAATAAAAAATTTAAATTTTAAATTGATAAATATTTTTATAGATATTATTAAAATTTTATAATGAAATTTAAGCGTAAATTGATTAACATAAATTAAATTTAATCCATTAATTTATTAAATAAAAAAAGGTCTCAATCCAATCATTTAGCTCAAAAAAATGCCTCATAAACCTATTAAAGCTTATCTATCTTATTCCTTGTGCTCGCGCACACGCCAACTCAAATACATATTCAAATCATTTTAGTCTAAATTCTTAAAATCAAAAGTCAAACATTCTTTATCCCAACAGAAATCTGACGCGTGTTCTCGTGAGATAAATATAAGCGCAGCTGATTTTTCCCGTAAGGAAATATACACTGGGCTCAACTCGGAGGACTGAACTCTATTATTTTCTCACAAAGCACAGAAAGAAGCAACAGAGAAATACAGCTCAGGTTCACAGGTAAGAGTACGACTCTCTGTCGGAGTTCTGTCTCTTTAAAATCGCTGTTTCTCTCTTCACAATGTGCTTTGTTTGGTAACTGGATGAGGCAACGATCGGCGTGATTAAGGGTTTTAGCGAATGAGTTAGGGTTAGAGTTCTTGTACTAGTTGTAAGATTCGTGAACAAAGCTTAAAATGAATATCAATTTCTACTCTCTATTGTGTGTTTTTAGGAGTTTATTTGGGAAATGAGCTTGTTTGTTAACTAGGTTTAAGTCATATCAAGTTTGATTATGGCTTGTACGGTATATTTTGCATGCAGAGCATCGATTGAAATATGAATTTGAAGGTTGTTTTAGATGCTTTTTAGTGGAAGAGATATTGTTTGGGGAGAAAATTGGGGCTTTTTAGATAATTTAGGTAATCCAAACGTGGAATTTGAGTTTTATTTTGTAAATTTCACTCTTTTCTTTTTCTTTTTTTTTGTTTAATCTGTGGGCGTTGTTGTTATATAGAATGGTGTCTGCATACGTTGCATGTGCATGAGGTATGACAGGAATGTAACCTTTGTCGCATTAGTCCCCTAATCCTTTCCATTCTCCTTGGAGGTTTCTGTGTCTTATAGCGTGGGAAGCTTGCAAATTTTGATTTGCACAATGTCATCATCCATGATGCTGTAGGGCGAATAAGCAATCTGGTAAATTTAAAAATCTATATGTTCATTGGTGTTTAAAATTTCTCTTTGAATGGGAATTTTAAAATTTCTCTTTGCATGGGAATATGAAATAGTAAGTCTAGTATTGTTCTGGTGTTTGCATTAGTTTTTATGCTTAAATGTTTATTAGAGTTATTTTTTACTCTATGCAAGGATTTGTTCCCTGGATTGTGCATATGGCTTTTCCCGTTTTAGTTTATTGCTTGATATGTTTACATCTTTGGTAATAATACATGTTCATCAACATCATGTTGTTGTATTGGTCAGATGGATCACAGTTCTGAAGAAGAATCTGACATTAGTGAATCAGAGATCAATGACTACAAGGACAAGCCATATGAAGATTTGAAGACTGGAAAATACAAAGTAAAGGTAAATGGCACCTTAAGATGTCCATTCTGTGCTGGGAAAAAGAAGCAGGATTACAAGTACAAGGATTTGCTTCAACATGCATCAGGAGTGGCTAAGGGTTCTGCCAACAGGAGTGGAAAACAAAAGGCAAACCATCTTGCCCTAGCAATGTATTTGGAAAATGACCTAGTAAATGAAGCAGATCAAATTCAACGTCCAGTTTTGCCCCAACCTGTCAATCAAACACCAGAGCAACTAGATGTCTTTGTATGGCCTTGGATGGGAATAATAGTTAACATTGTGACTAATGATAATGCCTTATGTGAGAGTGGATATTGGTTGAAAAAGTTTGCTCAGTATAAACCTTTGGAAGTTTATACTTTCTGGAGTGAACAAGAGCAAACTGGACAGGCTGTGGTGAAATTTAACAATGATTGGAATGGCTTTGTTAATGCAACTCAATTTGAAAAATCATTTGAAACTTTGCATCATGGTAAAAAGGATTGGAAAGCACAAAAGACACATCCTGGGTCAAGTATATATGGGTGGTGTGCTCGTGCTGATGATCATGATTCTGAGGGGCCAATAGGAGAGTATCTTCGTAGGGAAGGGAAGTTGAGAACAATTTCTGGCATTGTCCAAGAAGCAACTGAAAGCAGAAATACTGTTGTGGCACACCTAGCGAATAAAATTGATCAGACAAATGAAAATTTGGGTGAACTCGAATACAAATACAATGAAAAGACCATGTCCTTGAGTCGGATGCTTGAAGAGAAAGACAAACTGCACTATGCTTTCCTTGAAGGTATGTCCTGTACGTGTGTGTGTTGCTTGTCTAAATTCTAAACAGTTATGCTTGGGACATAGGGTTTTTGCAACTACTAATTAGCAAAAGCATCCCCTTGGCCACTTTGGCTAACAAACTGCTTCTTATGTGTGCCTTTTGGGATGCTTTGACTATGAGTGTCCAAGGAGATGCTTTTGCAAACAGTAGTTCTGAAAGCAGTGCCAGATTGGTCTTTAGCCAAGCTTCGGTAAAGATATTTGTTTCCAAGGCATTTGGTACTATTTGATACTTTTTTTAAAAAACATTTTTTTTACCCACCAAAGAAAGGCTATAGCATTTGTATTTGTTTCTATGGGATTTTAGTATTAGTTGACAATTGGAACAAACTATGCATTGAAACCAAAATGGTAAAAGTCATATTAAAAAAAAGAAAATCAAGGCTGTCTTTTGGTCTTGAAACTTGTTTATGGGTTCAGGAAGCCTTAAGAGATGATAAAACAATCATTGTGCCATTGGTTTGAGTTTATTGTTAAAAAATTCTTATTGATGAGATGAGTGAGGTTTCATATATGACTCCTTCTGATTGTTCATCAGAAAGAAGGAAGATGCAGCGGCTTCAACGTGATAATCTTCACAGAATCATGGAAGAGGCAGAAAATCTGAATGATGAACTAGAGGCTAAGAAGAGGAAACTTGATTGCTGGAGCAAAGAATTGAACAAACGTGAAGCACTAACTGAGCGTGAGAGACAAAAACTTGATGAAGAGAAGAAAATGGTAAAAGTTGTCTTGCAACAATTCTGAATTAAGAAGTTTCAACCTTTCAAGCTCACTTGATATTAAGCTATTTGTGTAATCTGCAGCCATCCTGTTTCCAGCTCATTTTCCTATTAATCTGAATTCAGAGTTCTTGTTGTTTTTTTTTTTTTTGCTAGCGTTATCATGTGTTACATTTTGTGTCAATGGGTGACTCACTTTATTTGGTTATCTTGTTGAATTTACAGTTTTTTTCCTGAAGACAATAAATGTTGCAAGTCTTGACATATTGGACCAATTACTAGAAGTTTTCAGTTTCAAAGGATCAAAAAGCTATATCAGTGACACTTGTGAAATAATTACATGATAATTTGGCACGAGTTAGAATGTTTTAGAGAAAATGCTGATGAGTTGCTTATGTTTGATGATGTTTTGTGCTCACCAGTGACCATATCTTTTTATCTTTCTAGAATGATGTGAGAAACAATTCACTTCATTTGGCATCTATGGAGCAGAAGAAGGCTGATGAGAATGTCTTAAGGCTGGTTGAAGAGCAAAAGGTGCTTTTCTTATTGTAGTTCACGCCGTAATTTGCACTGCTTTGTCATGATAGGATTTCTGTTGCTTTTTCTAATGGAAATTTATATATTTTCAGAGGGAGAAAGAAGAGGCTCTAAATAAGATACTTCTGTTGGAAAAACAGTTAGATGCCAAACAAAAGTTGGAACTTGAAATTGAAGAGCTAAAAGGGAAACTTCAGGTGATGAAGCATCTTGGTGATCAAGATGATACAGCCGTTCAAAAGAAGATGAAGGAGATGAATGATGAGCTGGAGCAGAAAGTAGAGGATTTGGCTGATGTTGAATCTCTGAATCAAACTCTTATTGTAAAAGAGCGCCAGAGCAATGATGAGCTTCAAGAGGCACGTAAAGAATTAATTCAGGTATATTCTTTTCCCTTTTCCAGGTGAAGATGCCAAATTAGCTCAATTTTTATTTCAAATAGGGAATGCAGCCCTATACTTAAATTTCCTGCTTAATTAATTGGAAAAAACCTATCTACCCATTATTGTTCTATTTCGACCTATTATTTTTTGTTGGGATGGAACCTTGTTCTCTAATCAACCAAAGTATAGATGCCCACATCATGGATTGTATGTATTTACATAGAACAAGGGATGGTATTTATACGCAGAAATAAAATGCCATGTTGGGGTGCTTAATTTTATCTACTTGCATCTGTGCATGCGAATATAAGCACATTGCATGTTGGAAAAAATTGTGTTTATTAGTTACTAAAATAAAAAGTTAGGGTGCAATAGATTGAAAATAAAAGGTCAAGGATAAGACCTAGGCTTCAGTAGTCTTTTTTTTTTATTAATTCAGGAGCAAATTCATTATTCATATGTCAGGCTTGAATTAAACTTGATCAATCCACCTCGGTAAGTCACGTTGCAAAGTTAATGGCTGCTTGTGGGTAATAAACAATTGGAACCTAATACCTATTGCAAAATGTAGTAGCTAATGACCAAATTGACAATATAAGAAGAACGCAGCTGAATTGCATATTTGAGAAAGGTATAGGAACAAAATTGACCGACTCTTTCCCTCTCCTTCTCTCTCCCCCCCAACCCCATCTTGACTCTCTTTTCTTCCTATCTCTCTTTGAATTCATGCACGTAACTGAATTAGTCTAAATTTGCTTTTAAATTTGGAGTTTCACAAAAAACATTTTATCTGAGTTGAAGTTGTGGTCTTTATACGCTGAGGAGTTGGTAACTAGCATAGAATGACTATGGCATCCAATTGTCACTTACAATCTTTTCCAGGATGTTTTATCTGATCAATTGAATGATGCAAACTAATGATTTTGTTGCACCTAATTCTCTGGTCTGTGAAACCAATCAGTAATATTTATTGTGAATATTCTCTTCCTAAAATTTATATCAAGGGACCTGGATTGATGATTAATTTTCTCTTTTTGTTATAAGTGAATACTATAAACTTCTTCCTTTTTGTCTCTTTTAGGGTTTGAAAGATACATTGTCCTCAGTTGTTAGGACTAATATTGGAATAAAAAGAATGGGAGAAATTGATGAAAAGGCATTCCTAAATACATGCGAGCAAAGATTTCCAAAAGAGGAAGCTCAGGTTCAGGCCACTACTTTATGCAGCTTGTGGCAGGAGAATTTGAAGAATCCAGACTGGCATCCCTTTAAAATCATCAATCATGTTGAAGGGAATCATCAGGTAAAACTTCGTTTTCATCCTCCCTAGGGGAGACACTGAATTTTTAGTCTAATTGCATGGATGGTACCTGATTCAGGAAATAGTAGATGAAGAAGATGAGAAGCTGCAAAATCTCAAGCAGGAGTGGGGGGATGAGATATACAGGGCAGTTGTTACTGCTTTGATAGAATTAAATGAGTATAATCCGAGTGGGAGATACGTGATTCCTGAGCTTTGGAACTTTAAAGAAGGAAGGAAAGCCACGTTGAAGGAGGTGATTGGTTATATTGTGAAGAATATCAAGACCCTTAAGCGTAAGAGATGAAGAGACCTTGATGCTAAGGTTAGAACAACCGATGCTCTTAATTGTTTTGTGGGATAATCTAGCATTAGCATCTTGCCTTGTTAGGTTACTGACGTGCTTAGTAATATTGTTATTTTTCTCTCTTAAATTATTGAGTGCAACTGATGCACTAGAACATAATGCACTTAATACATTGCCTACTACTTCCAAATTATGTGAGGACCACTTAAAGATATGGAGAGTGAATCCCATATAAATGTGAGTGAGGTTGCACTATTTTCTAATGCACCATAGTGTAATAAATAATCAGTCTTTTTCTCTGGGGATTTTATTAATAATACAAGGGAATTTTGCTATTTGATATATGAAATTAACTATTGAATCTATTGGAATTGAAATTATCATTTGAAACAAGACATGAATGCTGTCAGTAGAGCTGGCCATGGTCTGGTTTGGAACTGGATTGGCCCAACCCGGAATCAAAAATGGGCCAAAACAGATCAAGACCTGTTCTATTTCAACCAGCCTTGAATTGGCGGGTTTGGTGGGCTCAAAATCAGAATTCTTTTTTTTTTTTTTTTCATTTTAAAAAATAAGAAAAGAAAACTATATATATAACTTATGTGGTTTCACATTTTGATACACAAGGACGTGTTTTAATTTTTATGATACTCTGTGTCATGCTTTATAAGTAAATGTGGTTTAAATCGTTATTTATTGTTAAGTGGTCTCAGTGTCACATCAGTGACACATTAACATCAGTGTCACTTAACGGTAAATGGCATATTTGCTAAGTGTATCAAATTAACAAAAATTATAGTCTCTTATGTATTAAAGTGAGAAATCATAGAGATTTTTTTTTGTACTTTTCCCAATAAGAAAAAGGAAAAAAGTAGTTGGCTTGATCAAAGTTGGAATAGAATCGTCGCCCAGTAACTATCCCTAGCTGTGAGTATTTACCTACCCCTAGCTGTGAGTATTTACATTCATGTGCATCGGCATTTCATTTTGTTTAAAGTTATTCTACTGGTGAATAATCTTGAATCTGTATGCTAGGTGTCTCTGGAAGAAATGGAAGGTCTTCAACAAGAGGTTTGCTGAAAGTGCAACCAATGAAACCTGAAGCTGGGACCATGATTCGTCAGAGTTAATTTTATGTCAAGTAGCTCCGTCAAGGTGTATCTTGAATTGTGAACTTAATTTCTAGTACAAAATCCTCTTTAAACTCCTGAATCTCTTTCAAATTGCGAAGTTCCCTGGTTCGTTACTACTAGTGTTTTTTTTTATGTAAGTGGAATTGTTTTTACATTATTGGAAGATCAACTATCATTTCGGTTTGGACCCGCAAATAAATTGGACCGGTTGATAGTTCCATGGCTTCAAACCGACCTGAAATCAGGACCGTCCTCCCATTGAACTTGAATCGGACTCTAGCTCATGAAATGATAAATATTCAAAAGTTGGGGTTTTGCTCCCAGTCTACGCCCTCCGATGTATGAGGAAAGGCCCTCAAAATGGATGTTGGGATGTTTTGGGCTCGCTTACTCATGGCTTAGCCGAAAGTTGTTCAAGGCATGAGAGGGCCATTGAGGGGGAGACAAGGATAATGGGGACAATGATAATTTACCGGCTTAACGGTCCTTTTCTAATTGATTACAAGTACGGACAAATTCTTATTTATTTGATGGAGATTTTTTTCCAATTCTCTCCATTTGTAATTGATTGAAAAGGAATCATAAAAAAATAATTTTGAGATTTTTCTTTCGGTTTGAAAAGAGAGTGAGTGGAGAGTGATTTAATTATTTAACATAAAAGATAAAGTGGGAGAATGATAAGAAAGCAGATGAGGAAGATTAGATGGATAATAAAAAAAGAGAGAGAGCTTGAGGGGAGAAGGAGAGTGATATGCATTTTATGTGCTATTTTTTTAAAATTTTTTTTATTGTATACTATAATACTGCTATGTATAAGAGGCAGAAGTGTAATAATTTAAAAGTTAAGGGACAAACGGAGAATGAAAGTGTAACAATTTCAATAGTTAAGAGGCTAATAAAAATTAGTCAAAGATTTCAATTATTATTATTGTTATTATTATTATTATTTATTTTATCCAATAACCTTATGTGTTATTCTACAACATCTAAAATCAAATTCTATCAATTTATTAACAAACTTGACACATAATTTGACCAAATAATCTGACCAAATCAGGACTCGAGCATCATATTTGGGTTTTAAACCCATTGACCAGTCACCCATTTAAATTTAGGAATAACCAGAATTTAATTGAGTAAAAAGTTCAATCGGACCAATTCAATTTAAAAATTCAGTTTAATTTGATTAAGGTGTATTTTCAAATCAAATCAAACCCTGATTTTAGATCCTTATATATAAAAGTTCATCTGAAAAAAAAAAAAATCCATAGTTGTTACCCCTTCATCCTTCGAATCCTCTCCTTAGTTATTACCATCATCTCTTCCTCATCACCTCAACTTTAGCCATGCCAAAAGCCCAAATTGGTTTGAATTAAAGCTTATGGTTGTTTAGGCATACAGAACACAGATTCTGTGACTGTGAATGGCCAAGAACCAAAATAAGTATTTAAAGAAGAACTGATCATTCGAAATGAACCAATTTTATTTTAGTTTTGCTTCAATTTGATTTTATTTTTTAAAAAAATTTAATTTTTAATTTTTCAATTTAACTTGAACTGAAAAGACCATTTACACATCCCTATTCCAACTTGGCTTGAAATCACCACCTTTAGCCAATCTCGATCTCTCCTTCTGTAAATCGTGAATAAGATCAAACTAAAAACCAACAATTCGACTCGACAATCCAATGCAATATGACCTCGCACGCTCGCGCGTGCACACACAAGGAAGACTCTGCCTCCCTCTCACCCATTGATTAGCCTAATTAAAAAATAATAATAATAAATTTTATTTAAAAATTAACAATTTAATATTTTATATTATTTTTTTATTTAAAAAAATGGTGATCTTATCCTTTATTTTTTTTAATGTTAGTTTCATATTTAAAAATGCATAATTAATTAAAAAATATTTAGTTTCATATTTAAAAATGCTCAATTAATTAAAAAATATTATTTAATTTTATTAGATAAAAATTTAATTTATTATTAATTTAAAATTAAATAGGAAAATCAAAATTAAATTAAACCTGGATTCTGGACTAATTTAAAACTGAATTTAAATATAATAATTAATAAAATATTTATATTCTATTAATAAAAATAATAAAAATAAATAAAAAATAGTTCTCCCGAAACAAACGATAGTTGTTTAAGCCTATTTTTCTCATAAAGAGTAGAAGAGAAATGGACTCTCTTCTCATGTTGATGAGGAGGTGAGAAAGGGGAAAAGGCCTTCAATAGCGCGTTTTCCCTCTAAGCTTTCTCTCTTTTTACCAGGAGAAAGAACTTAATAGGCTTTTTCTAGGAAAATTTTTTGTTTTTACGTGCAAACAAACAAGAGTTACAATACCAATAGCTAAAAATTCAAAAAAAATAAAAAATGAAAATTCAAACAAAATCAGAAAAATGAAACAGGAAAACCCATCATTATTTTTGACCTTATAAAAATTTAAAATATCTCTATCGCTTTCGCCATCTCCACCTGTTGCTGCTTTTTATAATACCATTGAACAAGGGAAACCTAGTAGACCCTCATCCTCTTCCTGTTCGTCCTTTCCAATCCTCTTGTTTTGCCCCTTTTTTGGCTGCTATATAAATGTTCGTGTCTCTGTCTAGAATCTGCACGTTAAGATCTGCAATCAGATGCTTTAAATCTTTCTGATTACAGGTCAGATTTCCCATTTATATGTTCAAATATTATTTGTTGTGTTTATTTCTTTTTCTCTTTTTGGGTTAATCATGATTTTGTGTAGATCTTTATTCATTTCATTTTTTGTTTTTGTATGGGTTTGATTTGATTGCTGTTTTCAACTATAGTTTTTACATCTATGTATGCGTTAAGATTTGAGCCCTTCTTTGCCCTTTTCTTTATTGATTAAGGAGTTATTAGTGTTTCTGGCTGAATCATTTAAAAATCTTTCTTGCAGATATTGTGATATCAACTGATTTGGCAATAGATTTTGGTAGGGTTTGAATTCTTAATTTGATTAAAGACCTGGGATTGAGCAATTTTGTTTTTTATTTGTCGTGCTTTGGTTCTGGTTCTTGAGTCCAAGGAATGTCGCTGTTGCTAAAAGGCGATTCTGTCCAGATTCGAGAGGTGTGGAATGACAATCTTGAAGAAGAATTTGCTCTTATCCGTGAGATTGTTGATGATTTTCCATATATAGCTATGGACACGGAGTTCCCAGGCATTGTGTTGCGCCCTGTGGGCAATTTTAAGAATAGCAATGACTATCATTATCAAACCTTGAAGGATAATGTCGATTTGTTGAAGCTAATTCAATTGGGTCTTACGTTTTCAGATGAGCAAGGGAATTTACCCACATGTGGAACTGACAAGTATTGCATATGGCAGTTCAATTTTCGTGAATTCAATGTGAACGAGGATGTTTTTGCAAATGATTCAATCGAACTTTTGCGCCAAAGTGGGATTGATTTTAAGAAGAATAATGAGAAGGGTATTGATGCGAAGCAATTCGGTGAGCTCTTGATGTCATCAGGGATTGTGTTGAATGATAGTGTGATCTGGGTGACTTTCCACAGTGGCTATGATTTTGGCTATTTGCTTAAGCTCTTGACATGCCAGAATTTGCCTGATACACAAGTGGGGTTCTTTAACTTGATCAACTTGTACTTCCCAACCTTATATGATATCAAGCATTTGATGAAGTTTAGCAATAACCTTCATGGAGGATTGAACAAGCTCGCCGAGTTGTTGGAAGTAGAGAGAGTTGGGATATGCCATCAAGCGGGTTCAGATAGTTTGCTCACAGCTTGTACATTCAGGAAATTAAAGGAGAATTTCTTTAGCGGCTCCTTGGAAAAGTATGCCGGTGTGTTGTATGGTTTAGGTGTTGAGAATGGACAGAATACTCATTGATTATGAAAAATTATAAAAAAAAAAAAAATTAAAATTAGAAAGATGCTCATTCAAATGTATATGTATGCTGAACATCAACAACTTATGTACACTTTTGTCATCAAGTTTTCTTAATTATGAATGTTTTCATATTTTAAATATTTTCTTGCATTTGGTGCACAACTGTTGGTCTCTGTGGTATGATACTCATATCTTAGTTTCTTTCAGTTGTCAATTAATCCATGTAATCTCAACTTTCTTGGCGAACATAATGGTACAGCCTTCATGGTTGTCTTCTTTGTTATTTGAGTAGAAGTGTAATTATAGAAAACATTTGCAGATCGGATTCGTAAAAGGACTATAAAACTCATCTTAATAATATATATAACGACACATGCACCCAATCTCAACAATTTCTTAAAAAGATCTTAAGATTCAACTTAAAAGAGAAGAATCAATCGATTTGTTTACTAACAATTCAGCAAATTTGGAAACTATTAGACATAAATTTTTAAAGTCCATCTTAATTTTTGACTCGAGATTTTTTAATAGGAAAAGGGATGAAAGTGTTAATAAAAGTAAAAATAAGAGATTGTTTTTTAATAATGATAAAATATAGAGGTTAAATAATAAATTATCCTATATTATCATTGGGCCTTTTGTTGAGTGAGGCTCATCTGAAGTTCTAACCCGCAAGGCCCATCTACAGAGCACCATTAAAAGCAAGAGGCAACATGCAAACCCTAATTTTACAAGTAAAACCTAGAAGACGCAGCCACCTCCTCTTCCTCATCCTCTCCACCCTTTAATTCTCTATTTTTCCAGGACTAAAATAATGTCAGGGTAAGCTTTCTTCTGGTTTTTTATGTTCATCTTGATATAGTTTTTATGGAGATCTTCTGGTTTAATGATTTGAATCTGTCACTTGAACAGTGAGGATGGTGCCGTCGCCGTTGAGACTCCGGCTCAGCCTCTCGGCGAGGCCATGGACTTGATGACTGCATTGCAGCTAGTCCTAAGAAAATCTTTGGCTCATGGTGGGCTTGTTCGAGGTCTTCATGAAGGTGCGAAAGTGATCGAGAAGCATGCTGCCCAGCTCTGTGTATTGGCCGAGGACTGCAACCAGCCTGACTATATCAAGCTCGTTAAAGGGCTTTGTGCTGACCATGGGGTTGGCCTCTTAACAGTTCCCAGTGCTAAGACTCTTGGCGAGTGGGTTGGAGTGAGTATTACACATTTCTAGTTTTGTTATTTATGCTTTATTTTCCTTCTTCAGATTATTTCAAGTACTATCAATTGAAATCTATTTTGATATTGTTTTAATTTTATGCTATGAATGTCATATATGTTATAATGATAAAAAATAAAATACTAGGGAAGTAAAATTCTTGAGAAATGTGTTAATGATTTGTTTATTAGAGATGTAGTTGTAAGAGTCACAATTATAAGCACAAGATGGGAGAATCCATTGCAGATGCTGTACTAAAGATTGATTTTCTTTTTTTTTTTTTTTAATTCCTTTTTAAAAAAAAAAATCCTTTTGGCTTTATAATTTGAAAATATAGGAGTGGAATGAAAGATCTCTGAAAGAAGAACAGAAAATTCAGGCATTATCGCTGGGTTAATCAGTAGCATTATAAAAATGTGTTAGTCTCAAAGCTTGTCTGTTACTAGAGGTGTTGCTGTGAGATCCATGGATGTAAACATGAGATGGGAACTCAATTGTAGATGCTGGGTGCAACATATTTATGATTTGGCGTTCTTTATATCTTGGAAATAGAGATTTGTTTTCATATTTCTCTTTGGCCTTGTAATTTGAAAAGATTTGAGTTTGGTAAAAGACCAGTGAAAGAAGAGTTGAAAATGCGGCAAGTAGTGCTATTAGTTATGATTTTTTTGTACTACACCACAAGTAGTCATTATAATTTCTTGATATAAGATTGTTTACATGTGCTCATGCTTAGAGATGTGTTGTTCTAATTGGCTTTTTTGAGTGTCATGATTTCAACTGCTCAAAATGGTGGCTTCCCTACTGTGATTTTTATTTTATGGGTAAACTCCCTAGTAGCTGCGTGCTACTTTACATAACTCTGAATGAAACAAATTGTCTGGAAGAGTCAATCATGACTATTACTTGAGATGGTTATACTGTTTCAGCTATCTAATTTGTTTTCTCAGTCATGCATTTCCTCTAATTATGAATTATTTAATAGTTCTTGTGATGTTTGTATGTTGCACTACATATCACTTATTTTTCTATCTCTGAACTTGAAATTTTTTCACTTCTTTTGTTTTAGTTAGGGTTTGCAAAATGTTTTTGAATACCATCTGATGACTTTTCTTCGGTGATTACTGCAGTTGTGCAAGATTGATTCTGAGGGCAAGGCTAGGAAGGTAGTTGGTTGTTCTTGCGCTGTAGTTCAGGTGTGAGTTTATTCCTGATATTTTATGTTTGTACCGGTCGATAATCTCTCATTTCTTTCTTTTTGTGCTAAAAGGTTTATCAAACATTGTCGTGATTGTTTTGTAGGATTATGGCGAGGAGAGTGAAGGTCTTAATGTTGTCCAGCAACATGTCAAGTCTCACTGAATAGCAGTGGATTTGTTCTATTGGGCTGAGTTAAAAATTTATATGTAGAGACGTTTTATTGTTTCATATACCCTCGTCTTTTGGGGTTTTGGGTGTTTGCTAGCTGCAGTTACTAGCAACTGAGTTGTTTCTTACTATTGTGGTGGAACTTTTATTAATGTGACTTGCTGAATTAGCACCATTTTGGGTTTGAAATTAAAGCTTATGGTTGACTGTTTAGATGATAGAATGGTAAGAATTGGATGGTTATGATCTTAGTGATTGATTTGCATTTTTATGTTGACCTGGAATCTCCATTTGGCCTATATAGAACCTTTATTAGGTTATTCCATCTTATTTATATCTCATATAAATAACTTGGGAACAAACATGAATACAATCTTTCTGGATAATTCATGTCCTTATTATGAAGTATCATCGATTGTGAACCTATTAATGATAATTTGTATTAGAAATACTGTCGCTCATATTCTTGACAACTTAAGAATAGAATTTTTAACAAAATATAAATGGATCTTTTTTATTATACATAAATATCTTATGTAAATGAAAAAGTGAAAATACCTTTTATTAATAAAAACATGTACAAGATACATACTAAATGATATGTACTAGAGCATATTACTAACATGTGTGTCCATCCCTATAATTTTGGCAGATGCAACATATATTTCTATCAATTATTGAATTATTCAGAGCAACACATTATAATTCTGAATAATTTCCTCAAAATTTAGAAATTACTTTTGCTCAGAATTATGGGGTTTCGTAGTAGTGTTGAGCAAAGCAGGTTTAACCGTTTTTATTTTCACTATGCTGGGTATTAAGTTGTAATTTCGAAAACTATGATATCTTTGTCAAGTTCAAGCCAAAAACAAATCATAGATAACATAAAGAAGAAATTGTCTATTTTAGCCCTTAAAAATATACCTTTAATTAAGCCTTCAATATTTAAAAAATAAAATAAATTTTAAAATTTTTAAAAATAAGAAAAAAACTCTTAATGACAAATAAATTTAAAATTAGATGAAAAAAATTAAATTATAATTAGACTTTAATATAAGTCTAATTAAGATTGTACACGAAAATTTTTTAAATTATATATATCTAATATCAATATAAATTTACTGTATTTTAAAATAAATTAATAAATTACTATTTATTAAATAATTTAAAAACTTATTTACAGAAGCTATTACAAAAATATTACGTTTTTGAATTGTTTCGTCTTGCTCACCTCTCTCACCTAGTCATCCATCCTTCGCATTTTCTTATCTTTCCTTGTCCTACTCTCTCTATCTCAAACCGGCTATGGGCTGATTTCAAAACGGTCTTTAAGGACTACTTCAATTTCGATTTTTCTTTTTCAAATTTTCATTTTTTATTTTTTTAAAAAAATCTAGTTTTATTTAGCCTTAGGAAGACTTGTCTACTTCTATTTCTTGGAATTAAAATTCGAGTTTGATCGGTGATTGTAACGAGAAGTTTAGTTCTGGACTTTTAGAGGTAATGTCATGACCAGCGACCACCTTGATTCCATGGAACCGGTAAGGTTCACTTGGTCATAAGTATTCAAGTATTCTAAATTTTGAGAATCCTCTAAAATAGTTGAAATTGCTATAGTTTTCATCTCGTGGAAGATACTAGTCATATGAGAACTTGGATATCCAATTGAGATGAGAACATAATGTCTCTGTTCAAAAAAAAAAAAAAAAAAAATCTAACGTCTTAGATCCGGTAATCAACCATGAACATCAACCAATGTGCACAAACACGAGATCTAATTCCATCCATTGAAAAACGAGGCAGCACCTGACTGTAACTTAATCCTCCAATAAAAGTTGTCGATACATCTTTAGAAATAACTTCTAATGGAATCATCATGATTTATGACTATTAATTCAGTAGTGATTATCAATTTTACTGATTACATTTTCTGCTGCATATCTTACCAGTCATACTTGCATAGCTCAAGTGCTAAAAGATCATTTGTGCTTAGGCCGATTTACTCCCAATATTAGGTGACAAAATTTAAAGTTGGGTCAGCACTTCTTGCAGTTTTAAGACCCAATATGGGGAGACATCCCTTTTTTCCTCAGCATTTGCACATCTTCTTTAGATGACTTTGCTTAAGCTAATAAGGCAAGATTACCTTTAAATGGAAATGAAGCTAAGCCAGCTACTCTTGGCTCCTCTTCATAAGCCATAAAACCCCAAGATGGATTCCATTCATTTTGCTTTACGATCAGTTCCTAAACCTATATTACATTAAACAGCCGATTTAAACAACATTTATAAAAATACAATAAACAAAAAATAAGTATAAGAACCGAGTCAGTCAATGAATTTATGTCAAAAGTTTCTCCCAACATTTAACCTACATACAACTAGATCAACATCTAGTCCAAAATTAGTTGATGAATAGGTACTTTTGACTCTTGAAGCAGGTTTTCATCAATTTTATCACTGTAAATGCTGAACAGAACTATGAAAAAAAATGGACAAGTAATTCATTTTAATTTCAAATGAATTTTATATAGAATGAAGAAATAAACATTGGGATGAAGATTGTTGGCTTAGAATCTGAATAATTTATATTTGGAGAGAGAGAGAGAGAGAGAGAGAGAGAGAGAGAGAGAGTTCACAAGAGAAAAAGAGCATGCACAAATGAAGGGAGAGATTTACAAGAAGAAGAGTGGCATTTCATTTGATCGAATTTGTTCAGAGAACAATGAATTCTATAAAAATAAATAATTAAGAGTTTCAAATGAATAACTTGTTTTCAAACATGACAAGACACGAAAGATAAATAAATTCTATAAAATTTTATATTCCAAACATGAAAAGTGTAGAATCATAAATGAATTCCATAAAATTTTATGGAATTCATTTAGTCAAAACACCATGTTGACTAAGACATTCCATTAAATTCCTGCAAAATGATGTTTGCATGCTATAAAACTGCACATTCATTGCGAGAGAACTTTGCATATGTGTAGGCATGAAGAGAGATTTTGGCCAGTGTTATCATTCGTGGTTCATGCTTGTTAGCTTTAACAACAAAATGATAAACTAAACAGAAAAGTAACATATATTTCTTTTGAAGCTATAAATGACCTAGTCTCAACCTTATTAGAAACAAATTTGGGCACTTCACTAGTCAAGAATTTCCAGTTGATGATATGAAAAATATAGTTCATCCTCTAACAATCCAAAAAGGTAGAATTTAAAAGATAGAAACAATTTCCACTACAAAATTTGTTAGAAGCTAATTAATTTCCCAAAAACAGATTTAAAAAAAAAATTGAGCTGCAAACAATAAC